>NC_089312.1:14329889-14402389 GCF_036669915.1 Pocillopora verrucosa
AAAATACATGCTATCTATATTTTTCTTTCTTTTAGATGCCAAGGGGCCTCTTAGTGAAGGCCAGGTCGTTGCTCCAAATTCAAGGCTTGGTTCCATTCCGTTTGAAATGTAAAGTTTCTTCTGAGTTGCACTGACGGGTCGGATGAAATGTGGATGTCGGCATAGGGAAGCACCGGATTGTCCAGAGAAAAATGTCTCGCTGCGATGGAAGATGCATCCAAGGTCATTTGAAATGTGATGGAACAAGTGACTGGTCGTAATGGATCCGATAATAGAGGATGTCGTGGAAAAACAAATAGTTTTATTAATGTAATGAGTTGTGAGATGAATTTTTTTCTGTTTCCTCTTACCGTAATGATTCGATTTAGCACCCTCGTTCAAGGGTGCTCCCAAGAATTTGGTTTTGTCAATAAGTGCCCGTATTCAAAGACTTTATATTGTCCTTCATTTATGATGTAAGTAATTTTTCGATGAGACCATCGAATCCTAAGCGATAAATAATAAACACCCGCTGTTTATCAAACTGTCGTAGGCTTGACATGAAGCGAAATGTATTTTGTTTAGCTTGTAGCAAGAGATGAAAGTGTTATGGCTTTTGAAAAAATAAAGTAGATGAATTTAAAAATACAACGCATAGCCAGCTTGAAATACGCGCGCTTTAAGATATTAGAAACAATAGATGAAACAATAAGTTTCGAGGCCTCTGTTTCTTAGCTCCGCCTTGACAATTAATGAGCCAAGGCAGTATTCCCTTCGGAGGAAAGTGCGCGTGATCTCCGACCAATGAGAGCCTCCCTGTTTACGCTTCGGCGCTTATATTACAGATCTATAACATTTTCGCCACTGCAAGTAAATGTCGCGAGAACAATGGGCATTCTGCCAATGCCTTATTCCAATAGGTGTCCCTATTCCTGTAAGCGCCTTTATTCTGTTTCAGTGATAGTACTGTTAGAGTATGCACTTTGAAATCAACCGTGGTCCTTTTTCCTGTAATTGCTCAATTAGGTCTTATTACAAGAACCGTGGTCTACGTCTTAGTCTCTCCACTATTATGTCCAAGCGAGTGCACAGTTCCTTCAAACGAATGATTTCGTCTTAAAATTATGCGACGATTGCTGTGCTGCTCGTTCTAGCTAGGAAGGATCCATGGATAACATGTCCGTTTTCCATTCTTTTTCAATGAACATCAGTGCTTTGATTTCGCTGCTCCTTAAAGCGCTCTGTTCGAATAAGCACCCTCCCTTAAGGTACCATCAGTTATTAAGCTCATGGGCACCACAGAACAAAAAAAGAAACAGTGAATTTGAAGAAAACTCTCTGTAGGATTTTTTTCGAGACCGTCCTCAAAAACTGTTTTTAACGGGATTTTTCCATAACATTAGCATATTTATGACGATGCTATACCACACCTACTATTTCAAACTTCCAAACTTAGGTCACTCATGTGTGAAAGTCGTTCGACTGCAAAAGGGAGAGGTGATTTTTGAGTGCTCTTAATGGTCTCAAGTAGAGCCTGTCAGAGCGGTGGAAAACCGTATTTGGCCATCTTTTCTTGAGATAGATAGCTGTTTTAAAACAATTGTGTCAAGTCAATGTTATAGAAAACTATTTAAGAGGCTGTCTCTCTTACTTCCACCTGGTCAATTTTGCGTCAAAAATAATTTTTGCTTGAAACTCTGTCAACAGAAGGACTTTACCTAGGAAAGAACTAAATTAGATTTGGTTTGATTCGAAATAATTTTCTGACCGCATTAGGGGCCATAATTATTTCCCAGTTCGTAGGGACAGTCGCAACGTCTCGAAAATTGAAAATTTGGCATATTTTGTAACATTGTAAAATATTTGATTCGCATAGTTAAGCCACAGAATTTATATCAGATTGCTTAAAACCTTTCTAGTTTGCCAAGAAAGTTAGAATTTGCCCTCTCAATATATTTGAAAAGGCGAATTTCAGCATATTCTGACCACTAAAAAACGCCATCGGCAGATGGCCGTAGATAACCTTGATTTAGACGTTAAGTTTTGAGATTCGGGACCTGGTTGACAAGTCTATCCTACACAGCCATTAATTTTAGACCTTTATATGCAAAAACATTCTCAAAAGTTATGACCGTTTGAATTAGCACATGTACGAGCATTCGCGTTTTTTTCGCTTACATTAAAATCGAACCACTGGAGCAGATTTCGTCATAAATACAGCTTACCCGCTTTGCAGCCCGGCTTCATGGCTCACTTCAGAATTTTTCTAATAACCAAATTGGTGAAATCCATAATAACCTCAACAAATAGCTAGGTATTGCCTTCGAAAAGTAGGCGGCATCCATTGTGATTCGTGGTATCAAAACAAATGTCGGAATTGGCCACATTTCGCGGTGAATCACCCATTTAACATCGCTACAGAGCTGAATTTTTTTCCAAAATCGGAATATAAACTCTCCATGTCTGGAATCTAAGGGGGAAATGAAGGTTTTAGGCTTCTGAAGAGAAGAAATAATCGCTTAAATTTAGATCACGACGATCCAGTTCGATGTTATACTGTTCTCACAAAGGTCCGCACAAAAGAGAAGACCGCTGATAGCTTGAAAATCTAACGTTGCCCCTTGGTTTGCTTACGGCCCATCCTGTTCGTAGAGACGAGTGGGCGAAGTATCCCCAAGAAGTGGATACCAGCTGTATCTATCGACGAGAACTTAAGGGTCCAGTCCCTTTTGATTGCATCATACTGGCTTAACCTGCTGACTGTATGCTTTCCAACGTCCAGGTGCAGCTCTAGCCACGAAAACGTTTCGAACACTTCAACACATCTAAGGACAGAGCATTCAAACAATGGCGTAGTACTCTCTGTTTCCTTGCTGCTCTTTGAACGACGCTTGACCAAACGCTTTTCAGGAGGATCATAAAGCCCTTGATGATATGGTTTGAAGGGACGTTTGACCTTGGTGCTTGATATAAATTACGTCATATGGAATGTACTTCCCTTTACCGATGCCATAACATTTCCAAACTCTTAGACCGGTATCTCCATATTCGGAGTTGTGGAAGCTACAAAAATGCTCAATCTTATTTATATAGAGAGTGTTCTTTGATTCGTCGACTATGCTCTGCAGCTGTTGTTCCCTTTACTGGGTGTTGCGTCAATGCATCTCTCATGTCCACGGCAGGTAGAACATCGTGCCCTTTGTTGCAGTAAGCACGAATAGAGGACTTCCTTGGACAGAGGATACGATCGCGAATGTCTTTACCAGACTGCGGCTCCGAGTAGTGATAACTATGAACTTCAACCCCAACTCCTTTTGCGACATCTCTTACAGTAGTTACTAGGGAGCTGTTGTGATAGCAACCGGCTTCATCTGACCTCAGATGGACTTTCTGCAGCAAAGGATTCTTGACAGCTGCTTCAGAAGATCTACGAGAATTGACGTAACTGCATATCAGTCCTGAGTACACTGATCAAAGAGGTGAGCGTACGAGATGACTTCCATCGTGTTAGACTGGCTTCGAGACACAATGCTACTAATGTGCCAACTTAACCCTCTTTTTCCGTACCAGTCACTTTGCTTCTCTCTATAGCGCAGCTGCAGAAACTTCATGGCGGAACAGCTACATTGGATAAGTAACGCTATAGAACATTTTCAATGGAGTATCCAAAGTAATCCTGGACTGCGTAGGCTTTATTAAGCTGTTCTCTGTGTCCGTGAGTGCCGTGCGTTAGACTTAAAGAATGTCATTGACCTTACGTTTAAATACCCCCAGAGACTCTGTGTTCCTTATATCGCATGGTAGACTGTTCCATAATGTGGCGCCACTGTAGCTAAAGCTTTTTCGGTAATAATTAGTGCGCGGTAATGGAACATTGAGCTTATTTTCAGAGTCCTTGAGGTCATAAGCAGAGTCACGCCACGTAAACTTTGAACACAGATAATCTGGAGCTAGCCCGTGCAGACATCTAAACATCATGGTGGCTTTGTGAATTTCCTGCTGGCGTGCAAGATTTTTCCACCTTAAAAACTCGAGTAGCTCAGTTGCATCAGCATCATAATTAGAGAATGTCAACGCACGGGCTGCTCTATTCTGCAATTTCTGCATTTTCTGCAATTTTCTAGTAGCGTTTACCCACAGTTACCCCAAACAATGTCACAGTAATCAAAGTGATGTTTTACCAAGGCTTGGTAAACGAGATGTAAGGTTAATGCTGGGATCAGGTGCCTAATTCGCTTTAGGACCCCGATACCAGAGGCGATCTTTTTGGTTAATTTTTCGATGTGACTATGCCAATCGAGTTTATCGTCTACTATTACATCAAGCGATTTCGTAGCTGTAACCTGGCTCACTTGAGTATTGTTCATTGTAATTGTTGGTGAAGCTGTGAGAGTATTCAGTCTCTGCCTCGACCTTATTAATGTGAGCTTTCCACTGGACGATTGCCTCCGAAGATTTCTGGATGTCGTACAACAAGTCATTTTTTTGGTCATCGCTTTAAAAACTTAAGATTTTGTTATCCTTAACAATCTGTTGCATCTTCTGCAAAACGAAAGTAATCTCGTTTCATTGAGGGCAGAGAAGCGTGTGTTGATGTGAGCATTGTTCCTGGAAATCTGGATCGTTTGGATCGCTGAGACCAAACTTACGACAGTGGTCGAGACATTCGCCCTCATCTTCCTGGCAGTGACTCTGAAACTGAGTTTTGAGGTACCTCTTACCCTCGCTGAGGGCTCTCCGCAGTTCTTCTGCCACTTTCTTTGCGAGCCCAATCAGATCAAGCTCGTCCACTGTTCGGAGGAGTTGCGCGAACCCCGTCGACCCATCAGCTGCTGTGTTATCCAGGCCGCTAAGGGACTTCTGTTGATAGGCTTCCCTTACCTCGAGGATGCGAAATAGGGTTGAACGGCTTAGTGGTTCAAATTGTTCTTCTTCGCAGAACTGAAGGTACTGCTTGACCATTGTTGACCTTGTGACTTTGAGAATGACATTTGGCATTGTGATCTTCTCGCCACTGCTGAGCCTCAGTTTCCTTGTTCTAAATGACAAGTCTTGATAAAAGTACGGGCGGTTCGCGAAGTCTAAGAAATGGTCAAGCTTTATTGGCGGACAGTCGAACTCGATGACACGGGGACTTTTCGACCAAAGAACCTGGACCACACTCTCTTGCATGAGCTCTAGCGCGTCTAATTCGCCACTCGCTTAACTTTGCGTAGGGCTCGTGGATTTTCTAAAGTGTCTTCACTGGATATCGATACGTATATAGGCTTAGAATTTGGGTCTTCAAGGTACTCGTTATGGCGTTGCTGTAGGCCTGCATCAACGGTAAAAGGTCTAAGTAGCTGGTCCCTGTAAAACAGGCCTGAAATAGCTGTTTTCCAGCCTTGGGCGCTATGATATCACAAACGAGAGTACAAGCTTCAGTAGCGTTGTCAATGCAAATCTCTTTCTCGTGTTCTTTTGCCTCCTCCCATGTACTTTTCAGCTGAAAGGTCAAGGGACTGACGCGGCCAGCACCGGTTGCTACCGGGTTCAGTTTCTCCATGGCATCTGTAAACGCTGACATTGCTAACTCGCTGGTACTTTCAGCTGCCTCGTCGTCTCCAGAGCCTGGCTGTTGGTCTCAGATCTGCATCCCAGAGTCCAATCAGCTGTAAAGGCATTTGCTTTCGGTCGAGGCGGCGTCGCGGCAAGCTTTATTGGTGGCAGGCATTGATGTGAATGTTGCAAGATTTAAAGCTGCCATTCGTTTGGCGAGTCTGGGAGTTGAGAAAATCAAACAAAAATTTGAAGTTCTCTCACCATGTGATTGACTGCATGGTGTGTCCACACTGAAATCTTTGCGCGCATTGTTGCGAAAGAAGCAATACGCGCAAAAAATTCCGTTCTGTTCACCATCAGCACCACCGCGTGCAATTGTATGGTACATTAATCAACCAGTTTCTCTTTTTAAGTCATCCAACTGAAAGCCAAAACACTATTTGTCTATTTTTTCGAAAATGTTGCCCATTTTGGCCACGTACCTGTAAACATAACTTGATTGCTGCATCAGCAATGTTGCGCAAAATGTTATAGTGTGTGGCCACGCCGAGAAAACAATTTTGCTTGCACGCAACATTTCAATTGAACATTTGTGCGTAAAAGTTCTTTAGGTGTCAATACATATGATGGTCTGCTTTATCTATGGGATCAGGTAGCGTTATATCACCTATAAGGTTCGTCCTCTTCCTGAGTACTTTTTTAGGGACGTTGCCCTTAAAGGGCAACAACGTCATGTTCTCCGCGAGTTTGATCTTGTGCAGCTTGTAACAAGATACTTAGATTCCTGAAAAGCACGAAATACAACAATAATGCAAAATGATAATAAGCAGCAATACTTATAGATAACATAAAAATTGTTGCACTGTGATCACGTGACCCCGGGTACTCTCTTAAATTTAGGATAGGGGGTGTGTTGCAAAGGTTGTTAAACTCTGACTCTATATAGGGATAAAAGGGCGAAAATCGATGCCTGCTCGTTTTTATATCAATAACACAAAAGAGCTTTGTGTAAATGTATAAATGTCAAAAACAGAAGGAATGTTATTTTGCATCGGCGTAAACATTGGTGTCAAATTACTCTCCAAGTTTATTTATCTAGTATCTCGCCTTGCGTGTATGACATAAAAAAATACTTTTGTAAACATGTAGATGTTAGAAATAAGGTAGGGCAGTAAAACCTAATGTATTGCGCATTTTTTAGTGCAGTTGCTGTGTTTCCCGACTATATACATAATTGACTAACGGTACAATTTTGTGGTGTTGAAAACTTAGGTAGTAGATTTCAAGTTTGCTTCAGAGCAATGTTACAAGTCGAAGTGTGATTTAACTTATCAAGTTGCACTAGCTGCCACATGGCCTTCATGTGGTATCACGACGTATCTTGGGACGAAATTACAGCAGTTGTTTTGTTTTATACTCACTCGCGTGCGAGCTTTGGCCCAAATTTTAATCAAGTTCCAAAATACTGAATTCTGACATTTACCGCACCTCAACATATGTGTAGATATTATCTTAACTTAAACCCTGCCCCACATTTCAGGACAATACCTGGCTGGTAAGCTAAAATTTACATAAAACCATACTTACGGGAACCTGTTGGAACGAGTTCCGCAAAGATAGTGTTAATTTCCCTTGACATGTCGAGATGAACTGCATTTTTAGTATTTAGCTGCTTTTTTCGGCCGTTGAGCAGCGGGTACTGGCAAGTGCAACGTGGTCGCCAGTTTTTACCCATGTTTCCTCTATGCTTTTCGCAAATCCAAAGTTTTTCAAGTTGATCAGGGGAAAGGTCGTCTGGCAACCCTGACCTGTTAGCGATAAGCACATATTCTTGTACCGTTCCTCTAAGCTGACCTAAGTGACATGCTTGTAGATGATCATTGATATCACCTCTACATTCTGAAGGCTTTATCAACCTCGCTGAAGAATGAAGCCTCTCTGGTTTCGAAAAAGCACTTGCCAGCCATACTACACTTGCAGGCCTTCCAGGAAAAATAAAGGGCCAGCGGGTTCACCTGCAATGGTTAATGCGGACCTCTGTTATGCGCGATAATGCAATCGTTCAGCTTTAAATTCCAAATTTTAGCCCCCAAACTTCGACACATAAACTTACAAGTGGAGTTCTAGGACCGATTCTTGAAGAGAATGCAGCTGCAATCCAAAGTTTCAACAGGACATTAAGCGCAAAACATGGCTTTAGTTTTCAAGTTTAGTTCGCAACAACGAGTCAAAGAGGAGTATCGACAGATGCCGACCGCTGAAGTTTGGAGTTATTTGCTGGAGTTATCATAAAGCTCACCAGTTTGGGGAGCGAGGAATATCTGAAATGACTACCGATCTAAAATGGAATGGCGAAGCCTTAATCCAATACCAGGAATGGCCAAGTTTCATACAGACGATGTTGATATGCTTAATCCTAGGAGATAAACATTTTCATGTCATTTACAGTACATTATCGACTGAGTTTTGAAAATTCATCTTCTCTTGCAAATGTTAGTTCATCCACATTTCCTTGTAGTTCTGATAATATGGTAGATACGTGATTTTATGAGTGTAATTAGTTGTTAAAATACAGCCTATTTTTCTTTCTTTTAGAAGCCAAAACCTGCCAAGCAGACCAGTTTACTTGTGCCGATAAAAGTTGTATTCCATTGTTTTGGAGGTGTGATGGTCTTGGTGATTGCCATGATAGGTCAGATGAAAATGGATGTCCAACGACGGCTCCTCTGGTTTGTTCAAAAGAAATGTTTCACTGTGATGGAGACTGCATACAAGGTCATTTGCAATGTGATGGAAAAAACGATTGTGGTGATGGATCCGATGAGAGAGGATGTGGTGAGTATAAAAAGTGTTCATTCATGAATGAGAAGATGCGATTTTTCCGCTCAGTACGAAAAAGAAAATACTGAAGTTGAGGAAAAATCTATCGATAAGTTTTATAAAAAGTACAACTGTTGTTTTTGACCAAACATTGAAGTTTTAGATTTTCTTGTGTCTTATGCTGCAGCTGCGCCCCAGTTGAGGCGGTCGTCTCCTCCAAGGCTCGTTGAACAAATGAGACAAAAGGAAGTCAAGCTGATCTGTAACGTGAGCGATGCTAAAAATTACATTTGGTATAAGGATGAGAGAAAGATTCATCTGCCCTCTGATCGGTATTTTGTAAAATCACATTGGTATCTGCAAATTACGGACGTTCTTAAATCGGACAGTGGAACGTTTGTTTGCTTGGCTTCCAATAGCTATGGAAAATTAAATTGCACAGTGAGGTTGATTGTTGAAGGTAAGAGTTTTTGAAACTTTGAGCAAATATTAAATTGGGTTTGTTGTTTGTGTGATGATTTGATTTCGTTTCCACTCAATACAACAGAAAAAGAAAGAAAATACTAACGTGGAGGAAAAATCTATCGATGAGTTTTATTAAATGAAAAACTTTTGTTTATGATCCAACATTGAATATTTTCGACTTCGAAAGGAGAGCTGTGATCTTAGTTATTGGAAAACTATTTGATATCTAAATGTTCTATAGTTAGAGTTGAAAATTGTATTTTGGTGTAAGGTTGTCTCAGTGCTCTTCATCATGTCCAGCTTTTGAGTTTAAAGGAAACGTTTTGCAAGTGTGATATGAAAAAAGAAAGGAATTTGCTTATTAGCCCTGGGGTATTGGTCATTGGTAGTTGGTGTGTGAAAAAACAGTTTTTTCTTTTGTTCAGATCCAACGGCTTCACCTACAAATGTTTTAGGAGGTACAGTTCATTGATATATTATATAACTTAATTGATTCTAGTTATTATATAGCAAGGTAGTCTTGAAGTAGATCCGAGCGTTCTGATCGGTTCTTACTTGGTCGGTATTTTGCCATACGGACTGTTTCCACGGAAACGGTCATACGCCCTGTATTTTTCTTTTGATAAGCAAGCAAGTTATAGAACAAATTTAACTCAATAACCTCGCTTGCTCGAGCCACAATGGGGAATATTGGCCCCCAGTCGTTTTTTGTAAGAACCTGGCTGCAATTGGTCCAGACTGCCAAGACCTGGGCCAATATTTCCCAGTACGGCCCTTTCGCTCGCTTGGTAAGAAGTTTTTATCTTAGATTACAAATGCCTTTTTTGTGTAGCTCTTTACTTTTGAAGCAGATTGTCAAGAAGTAAAAAAGGAATATGCGTCCTAGGCTGCCAAGCGCGATAAAAATGCGGGGTTTGTGGTCATATTCCTAATGCATTTGAAGACTGTTATGTGAAAGCTAGGTTACTATTAAGAATCTTAGACCGCGTTTTCAGTTTCTTGATTTCAAAAACGTTTTGAAATGGCGCCGGGAGAATAAAAATATTGTGGGTTATGAAGCAAACTTCTTCTGCTGAATGGAGGAAATTTGCATGATCACTCGACGATCATTTCGTGGGAAGTAGACTGTAATACATCTAATCACTTCATGTTAAGGAGGCTTGGTTAACCTTGAGCTGTTCAACATAAAACCACTAGATTAAAATACTCTTATGAGCTTGCCTTAATTCAAGGCTGAATGTAAGCGATGTATCACAGTGGTTGCTCTAAAGTTATAAATATTTATTAAAGTTACTAATATTTACTAAAGTAAGTAATATTTGTTAAATAAATTCCCACGTCGCTTAGCTGCATTTTTTAGGATCTAATCCTGAGACATTAAAAAAAAACCAGGATAAACAGGATATGAGATAGAGGAAGAAAACTGAAAAAGTAAAATCCATTTAAAACAAACTAGCTGTTTCTGTATTTAGAAACTTGGATGTAACAAGCTCTGCTTATAATAAGTGTTGGCCTCAATTACTTTTCCAAAACTTTCAGCTCCTTTCGGTTGCGAAAGCTTTAAAAACAAAACCTTGCCGGGAGAGCAAGACAACGAAATTAGTTAAGTTCCTACTACTTTAGTCTCTGGACGTTTCCAAAAAGCCAAATATTGTTGAATTTACAGGAAACTATTTGTGGGTTAATCATAAACATTACAATTTCCTCAAATGTGATTAGTGCACTAACGCTTTATTTTTCACTAATTATTTTGTAGAGTTGTAATCGAACAGTGTAACAAGACAGTTGGCTGTAATCGGACACTTGTTATCTGACAGTTGAAGAAGCCAATCGTACTTAGTCCACTAAGCTAATCAACTTATAAAAAAATTGATCACAATAACCATAGCAACAACCACTTATCCTAAGAAAAACTGGGGAATTTCCAAAATGGAGGAATTTTCAACTTGAGACAATTGTTCTAAATGTATTTTTATCGGAAATCGTGATGGTTATGATTAATTGGTCGAGATTAACAAATCGCTTCGCGTTCGTCCGATTTGTTAATCAAAAGTATAATTACATACCGAAGTGGACTCCACTTGATCCTATCACCACTATTGCGCATGAAGTGCTATAATTTTGTACGAAATGCGACACGTTCTCATTTTTCGGTGAATAGTTACAATCTACACAGACTAAGGTCGTTCTCTATCATCTTAACATGTTGTTGTTTTTGCGGATATCACCTTTATTTTTTATAGCTGGACCAACGTTTGGGAATTTAGGCAATGGGCTCGATTGAAAACCTATACTGCTAAACTAAAAGTAGAGAATCGTGGCATGATGCGAATGGCTAAGAGAGAAGAGTTCGAGGTACAGCCATCTCCTCCAACTTGTACTAAGAAAACACCAGCTCATCTCGTCAAAACCCTGCTCCCAGTGTGACCTTGCATGTTCATGTTCCTCCTGACTTCTATTGCGTATGAAGTCTTTGATGATAAGAAATGATAACCTTGAAACGTATCCGTTCCTCAGATAAGGCTCGCGATGCTCTTGTCCCTGGAATCGTCTCGGCAGGCGTGCTAATTACCGTAGCTGCTTTATCTTTTATCTGCTGGCGCCGTCGATCCCGATCCAAGGAACCCGTGAATAGTGCAATTTCAATGTCAGGTTAGTCTAACTTGGGTTAGAGGTTTAAAGATCTCTTTGTTACTTCTTTGTTTGTGTAGGCTATGTACTGAAAGCCGAAAGCTCGCGTGTTTGAGTCAGAGAACGCCCTTTGATCTCATTATGAGTTTTAACCGTGCTGGGCCATATTTTTAATATTATTAAGGTGATTCCTCGGTATTGAACTGTGCATCTTGTATTGGGCATAAAAATCACGTAATCAGGCGAGTAAGCGCGCGCATATTCCGAGAATACGGTATTGTTTTTCAATAAGGGGACTGCGTAATGAGGTAGGATGGTCTTTAGCTCGTGGACGAGCATGGTGACCCATATTTTTTAATTGCACAATTATTGTTTATAAATTCTCCCCTTTAAATTGGGCAAATTAAAAAACATTCATCGAATTGGAAAAAAAGATATTGCTAATATCGTGCAGAGACTGTTACTCGATGATGCAAATTATGACTTAAAAACAACGACTCGAGGAACGTTTTGAGTTGATGTCATTTAAAATTGCATGATTTTTTCGCGAATTACATATCAAATTGTTCTATACGTTCAAGACTTTCAACTTATAGAGTTTTTCAGTTTTAAAATGTTACTTTAGCCACCCTTGCTTCCAGCTGCAGCAAAATGTGCCGCGAATCAATGAAATGACGCGCATGATTAGTGCTAGAATAGGCATAAGTGGGGTACGTTTGGCTCATCACATCTCTTAAACGAGTATGGTGACCTACCTTTGAAATTGTACTTTTCGAAACAGACATTGGAAGGGAACATTTGAAGAAAGTCGAAAAAAGAATTGTTCAATAACTTTATTTTTTTCTGAGGAATCACCTCAACGGGTTTTGATTAAAAATCTTACTCCAATAAATTTTTACTATAGAACTCTCAGCCAACAACATGTCCTTATTTTTTGCTTTCAGAACTTGAATTTGAATACGACGCGTTCGTTATTTTCAGCTCCCAAGACTCGGATTGGGTGACTAAAACTCTAATTCTAACTTTGGAGGAAAAGCACGGTTTTAAATGCTGTGTACACTACAGAGATTTCGTTGTCGGAGTACCTTTTCGTGAAAATATGGTCAACAGTGTTTACAAGTCAAGAAAAACAATAGCTGTGGTGTCTAATAACTTTTTCAATAGCAATTATTGCGGTTCTGAAATGGATTACGCCCTTCACCGACTCATGGAAAGGAGAGATAACAGTTTAGTCGTCATCAAACTTGATGATGTGGACAGAGGAAAACTCCCAAAGGAGCTGCGAAAAAGGAGCTTCATAGACCTTTCAAAGAATGTTGAAAAGGAACACTGGGAAAGAAAATTGGTTAAATGTTTAACGATCCCTAGCGACTTGTCACAGGAACAGATTTTGTAACAAGCTTTTTGATAATTAGGTTTTAACTACTTTTGTATGTGCGGTAACTAACTCGAAACGTGGCGCTGTATAAGTATATAAATAATATTTATCATTTGCGCTGAATAACCAATTTACTTTGTGCTTTCCCTTCAATTCCATGTGCTTTCAAGTGAGATCGTGACGCCTTGAGCTGAAGACACCGATTTTTTTTCTGCGCAATCAGTACAGAAAAATTTACTAGAGATCGAACGCACTTTACTAATCTTTGATCATTACTAGTTTTATTACTATTTTGTACTTCATTCCTGAGCTACCAAATAATTTTGCTTTCGTTCGTGTGTTCCGGCCTATTTATTATTATTCAGGGACATTGTTAGTTACTTAATGCTTAATGACATTGAAGTAAACCAAGTTGCTAGTCAGAAAATTATGCAATATGGATACTGGCTCATCAGATTTTGGAAAAATGTTTATTACGCAGTTCGCAGAACCACACAAGCGTGAGACTCAACAAATTATTTACAGGTATTCCAAAGAAAATCCACAAATGTTCCAGTAAGCAGGCCGAGTAAACACTCAGTTAGGCAATAAGGCAGGTTTTCTACGAACAAAAATTACACCTTTAGCAAGCGAAATTACAATACATACGAAATACGATGGAACTTACCGACTATTTCTAGTTTAGGGTAACCATAACTCAACAATTTTGGTTAGCAAAATATGCTAGTACAAACACGGTAACTAGTTCTTTTTCGACAAAGCTCATGGTCGATGTCCCGGATGTTGACGTCAAAATGCAGGCACTCAATGGGAGCTACAACATTTTCATGCTCGATTTAACAAATAGAGTCCAATAGTACATCGTTAAGGACCAATTAAAATGTGATTCAGATCATCACATAAAGTGCTCTAATTTTTGCCAGCGGAACCTATATTAAGCGGTCAACATGTATTAAGGGGCGGTAACCATTCCTTGTGGGTGACCGCTTAATACTGGTTTGACCTACATTAGTTTTACCAAAACTTGACGCATAATTTTGTGTAAACATCACAATATCTTTATCAATATCTTAAAACTTGTGCAATATGGATACGGGCTCGTCAGATTTGGGAAAAATATTTTTATGATCGATACCGCTCTTACTTTAGCCAGCAATACTTGGAGTGTGAAGCTTAGTGAAGGTCTTCTGTGAAAATCTAGGAGGTCCATGTTGAGTCCTTTGGCGAGTGTAAAGAGCCGTGACAGAGTATATACGGCCAAGGAAACGTGCAAAGCAAAGTTGAGATAGTTCTTCCGCAATATCCTTTCTCTTCCTTAGTCATGATGACATTTCAGTAATACAGTTAGAAGGCTTTTGTTTTCAATATCTATGGAAACCAAGGATTTTGCCCGTGTCTCGTTCTTAGCTATAATTAGCTAATTGATACTGAAAGTATTATGGACTTTGGGAATTAAGGAAAATTTCGCTCACTGCTGGCCAATCGCAGCACACATTAGATCTTGACAAGTGCTTCTCGTTATTGACGGAAGTTTGTGTCTCACCCTTTAGATCACATGTTTTGTTTTATTTTTTTCCCTCAGGATTCTGAGAAATGTAATATCGCCTAACTAAGTTGGCCGTCCTTGTTTCTATAATCGGAGACTTGTTTTCTTATGCCAGAGTTTTCCTTTGTAGTTGGTTACGTGTTTGAATTTTAACCCCCAGGGTTATACAGAATAACCACTTGAAATCAGTCTGGTTTTACAACACGATCTTAATCATGACCTTAACTAGTTAGTGCAGGAAGTTTGCTCGTGCTGTTCAAAAAGGTCTGAGAAAACCTGTCGGCACCAAAAGGAAGACTCAGCTGTAAAACCTACGAGTCCGCTGGTAGAAGTCTGAAGTAGAAGTAGAATGAATTTTCTTGTCATTCCTTCCTAGTATTTATCTGCCGAAATAACAAGTGATCAGACAGAATGACTTCGCTTTAAGGGATGGGTTGAAACAAAACACCATTGGATCAGTTTGGACAGGTCAACCGGTACATGAAATTATAAACGTTGCACGACATTGATTAGAAACCGAAACATTCCGAGATATTTTAGACAAGACAACCTAAACTGTAACTGATATTGGTTTTCTGGTATAATTACCCGCCACTTGGAGTGTTGGAAAAATACCCTTAAAACCCCCTAAAAAATGAAAGGCAGACGAAACTGCACTATGCGAAAATAAAGTTTTTGGCAAAATAAAGTTTTTGAAACAAAAAAACAATTTACTTTAACTAGTCAACGGTGAAGTGACGTAGTTTTAAACTAAAATGACAAACAATAACAAAAGTTACACAATATGTGATGTAAGGAAATAACGAACAACACGACGGAAAGAGGACTCTTAAACACTAACGTTGTTAAGGCCGCACAAGAGACCAATATCAATACTGCAAAATACAAAGGCCAAAAATGGAAAAAGATAAGCGAAAATTACGTTAAGTTATCGAACAGCTGCACTTTGCGCGATAGGAGAGAAGAAAGGCATATTGTTGATATATATATATCGAACAATTATGTGAGGTAGCAATAGGTCGGCAATGAAAATGACGAAAAGAAAAAGGTGCTAATGAAACAACAAATATAAACGTTGGCTGGTTACCGGGTGAAAAGACTTAAATAATAAACTCTGAACACGTGAAAAATCCAACACGAATAAATGTTGCACTTGGAACTTACAGCAGATATCACCTTTAAAAATATTTAAAATTTAACAAAAAAATTTAGAAAAAGACAGGGATAATCGTGCTTCTCTATAAAATGAGGTATATTACAAATCAGAAATAAGGTATTTTGATCTTTGTTACTGCTGACAGTCAGCTTTTCTTTCATGGCACAGGTGTGGTTGTTACGTAATATGCTTGATAGATGTACGCTTTTGGATATGAGCCAGTTTGTTTTTCACAATGGCACATTATCATTTGCGTAATGTTTGCTTGAGGTAAGATGATATTGTCGTCGATATAACCAGGGATTAGTCAGGGCTGGTATCAAAAACAGTTTTATTTTCGAACTTCTGGCAGAAGCGCAGAGTTTCTTGTTGTTCCTTTAGTATGCTCCTCTGGTAATAACCGGTAAGCAAACAGAATGTTTTATTTAGTATTTTAGAATTCGCGCCGACAATTGTTTAGGTTCCAATATCTTCCATATAACTTAGGCTAAGTATTTGTTTTCTTTTCAGTCTGACTTGGACTCACTCAGACACCATGATACTCACTTTGCACTTGTTCAAAGCGTTGACAGTTTGTGTTCCGTTCGTTCTTGTTATTTGCGAAGCAAGGAATATCTCTGAATCAGGTGAGTGTGAACCTATTTCAAAACATTTTCACTCGCAATGCCACGTTCTGAAAATCTTTCCTTGCCGAAATTTTTAACTTTAAGTTAATTAATGTTGGCACGTATGGCGCAGCAACAAGAACGCTCCGCTCACCCAGATCGACTCCCACAATGTGAGTTGGATTTGCTTTTATTTTTCGTCGTTCGCTTTCACGAGGGTTTTTACCCCCTCGACAATAATCTATCTTCCAATTGTCAATTCGATCGAGAGAAAGTAGACGAAGAATCACCTGAGGGATTTGCTTTTCTTCGTAGTTAATCCAAATTAGTTTTAATTCTTACGCCTGAGGAAAGGGGTAGTTCTAATTTTATGAAAAGTGTAGAGATATGGGCAGCACCAAAATGTGTTTTACGGCCCTGAATAAGTGGGGCGTTAGAGAAACACTTAATCTGACTTGTGTGGCCAATTATGACACTGAATACACTTTATCTGATTCGTGTAGCCAATCGCAACACAGGATATATATATACTTCATCTAACTCGTGAAGCCAATCAGAACACAGGATATGCTTTATCCAACACGCGTGGCTAATCGTTTTATTTTCGTTTTCGTGGCGGGGAGAAAATTATGGAAGGTTGCTATTTATGGGCATTTCTTTTACAACAGCTCCTGACATTTGCCCCTCCGGATGGATGCGCTGGAATAATGCGTGTTACTACTTTGCAAATGATTCTGTCTCAAGCCGGGTCGCGTGGCAAGACGCTCGACAGGCATGTCAGAGAATCCGTGGAGGAGACCTTGCCAGTATTCACAGTGCTGCGGAGAACGACTTTATAACACGCCATGTCTCAGGGTAAGAGCGGTCCAACTCCCTTTCTGAATTCTCACCAAATATGAAGAAGTCGAAAAACTTAATTTTTGGAAGGGGGGTGGGTAAATGTGTCCTTGCAAGGGAGTGTACCGCTGGATATTGCGTAAAAGACTGTTGCAGCATTTTAGCAATCACCGGGAAAAGGGCAACCTAGTTTCACTGTGTGCAACGCTTACTGCTTAAACCGGAAAACGTTGCGAGACACATTAATCTTATACTTGTGCGAAAGAATGGGCCTAAGAACAAATGTTTATTGTTGTCAGATGGTTTCTTTGTGTTCAATTGACTATTAAGTGAGTTTTATTCCATTTTTACTTAAAAAATATTGTTGATCTCATTGCGTTGAAATCTATATTAATTAATCGTAAACCTATCTCCCAACTCAACCAACATTTGAGTTTGTTTTGAAAATCGTGCATGGAGAAAAGTCATGCACTGTCGCATTGAATGATTCCGAAAATATGATTTGTTGGTTATGACCTGACTCAGTTCGTGCGTTCCATCGTACAACTCTCAGTGCAAGCGCAATTATTCAGCTGTATTTTATCATTAATAAAATAATAGTCTTTATGATTATTTTTTAATTATTCTTATCATCAATTTTATTATGTAGTATTTGTTGGATTGGACTTAATGACCTCAGAGCAGAAGGCAATTTCCAATGGTCGGATGGATCATCATTTGTTTACAAAAACTATAGCAACAACGAACCAAATGATTTCCATGGCCAAGAAGACTGTATAGAAATAAATTGGTGGTCAAATGGTTGGAATGACTTAAATTGCGGTAGGACCCTGTGTTACGTCTGCAAGCAGACCAAGGGTAAGTTACCCACAGTATGCCAGCTGATATGTAAAACTTATCACATTTTAGGCTGATACATTATTTTGTTTTTCACTCTCCGTAGTCACTGTAATGAGAAGTCAATTGTTCGTGTCAAATTTCTATCCCAAGCATGTACGAACCTCACCGCAAGCCCTTATTGAAAACTTAACCCTAAGATCAGTATGCATATTCTCCATACTGTTCTCTACAAATTTCCTAAGGTGCTGATAGGGAGAATTTATTTAAAAGTCAAGAGCCTCTTAGTTGGTGATCATTTCCTTTATTCCCTTCCCGTGACTATGATATTTGTTTCAGGGGTGATATTCAAGAGAGAAATTAGCTGCTAGTCCATGTTAGGGTGAAAAGGATTTAAGTGCTATTGAGAACAATTTTAGCTTTGACGTTTGATTTCATAAACGAATATTCAAGGCAACGTCACTGATCACAAGATAATCTGTTTTATAACTAGGCTTCCTAATATCTTAAACTTGGGTTGATTATGCTGGGTCTGTAGTGTATTTTGGGAAAACAATTTCGTGAGCTTGTATTACTCGCAAGCATATTCTATCCTTTCACGAAGTTAATTGGTTCGGAAAAATTAAGAAACATATTTCTAATATTGCTTTTTTGCAATAAAATTTGGCAATAAAATTTGGCAATTAAAATTTGGCAAAAAATAAAAGCTACAGATATTCATGATATTTACAGAGTCGCCGGTATATGTATGGTCTCTGACCACGTTCTCGGTCCCCAAGTCAACTCTCGCACTATATTTTTACTTTTCACTTGCCTTTCGCTACCGGGTACGTGACACCTTAATTCTTTTACTTCACTTTTTCTCCGACTTTCCAACCCGTCAAGATTTCCGCTTTCAAGCTGCAAACCTTGCGACGTCGTGTATATTTCATTTGTTAGCCTATTTAATTTTGAGAAGAATTTTCCAAAATCGAAAGAGATACGAGCCGACGACTCGAATTTCAAAGTGTGCAATGTTGTACCTAAAGTTCATTTCGAAATACTATTTTTTCCGTTAGTTTGAGGGAAATTAGAATTTGTTTCGGTGGCGCTTTGAAAAGTGTTCAAGGATAAATGGGTTTCAAAACTTGTCATTTAATTCCATATGCTTGTTATTCCGGCCCCTTCATAGTTGCCTCGGAGCATTGCTTCGCAAGAGATACTCATTTAAAGTAACAGATGACGATCACAATACTGCCCGTCTGAATCAAAATATTCCATAATTTGTTTTTGTCAGAAAGTGACGGCTGATCAAAAGAGAAACTCTGCACTGGCTATGTACTAAACGATATTTTTATGATGTGATTCACAGACGCCATCATACCAGAATCAAATGTGAGCTCTTGGGCTTTAGAACCAAGTATTATCGACATTAGTTAGAGACACTAAACCTTTTGTTATCAATATTGTTAATATGTTTGTGTTTGTAAACAAGAGCCAGAATGCTTAGTTGCTACTTTTGGTTTTCAATTGTCGGAATGTCTTAGATGAAAGAGGTATTGTACATAAAAGTTTTCCGATCATCTCAGATTTAGCTGATTCAGGAATGAACATCAAATTTTAAGGAGTTTAATCTTCCAAGAAGATTTTTTCGCAAATGTATTAATATTCAAGCGGTAAAAGACATTTTCTGTGTTAACCTAGCCAAAAAGGAAGTTGGAAAGTAGGAAGCTGACGTCGCAACATGCTCTAGTCTAAACACACTATCGACCAATGAGAGCGCGCGTACCGTCTTAAATATTTTAGGGTGTTGAATACTCCCTAGAACAATGTTTAATGAAGTGAGGCAGAAAATTGTTTAACTATGATTATCCAGGTGGTTAACACAGTAAAAACGCGTTTGAAGTTTCAACTTATTAGACTTCTACTGGCCACCAACTTGCAACGCATTAAAGAAAATGGACACGAAGTCTGACGCCTAGATTACTTGGTCAATCAACCAAGTGCACGCGCCTTAAGTTCAAAGAAAGAACAAAAAAGAGAAAAATGCGCTGTATCAAGAAACAAATTGTAGCTTATTTAATCCAAAGAGCAAAACATCATTATTTACCTTAATGTTACTGTGGTCTTGAGAAATCATATTTGTGTCTGAGCAGTTTACATATACAATAAAAGTTATTAGTTAGAAAAAAGTCAAAACGCCGTAAAGGTGTTTTGAGAGAATAGCAAGCCTTAATAATTTAGGTGCGCTCGACGGCTGTAAAAAAAAACAACAACAACAACAACGAATTAACAAACAAACAACTGTGAAGTTCGTTTTCGATATACGCGCGGAGCGTGAAATTGTGTGCAGTTACGATGCGAAATGTGGTACTACAAGACTTCAAGGCCCCGATCCAACTTTGAACTTTTCATGCATTGAAATTTACCTCCTTACTGAGTTCATAAGTAGAAAGATGCTTGAGTCGAATAAGCTGAACATTAATTTTGGTTGACCCAAGAATGGTTGGCGCAAAGGAGGTACGTATGGTATGATACATTAGAGCACTTTTTGATTGGGTGTCATGTAATTAAAACCAAAGCAATCTCAAAAGCCAAACTTGCATAAGAAGAAACATATCACGGGGAGGCATATTATGCGAACTTGAAGTAAAAACAAGCAAACTGCATGAAGTGCGGGAAAACGAGGGTGACCAAGTCGAAATTTGTTTTAGTTCTGAATCTGACTGAGGTGTTTTCTGGACCAATCACATAGCGATGTAAAGCAAAAACAAAGCAATCCCGGGTTATTTTTGCCACTCAATTGAAAATTGCTCTATTCACACGTAATTTATTGTCATGGCCACCGTGTTTTCTATAGTAAGGTGAGGAATTTTTAACATTATAAATCAAGGCTGAAAGAAATGACTGTAAGGGAAATTTTCAGACGTGCAGATAACCATATATCTATAATCTCCTTCGCAGCCGTTGTTTGTTCTCGTCACACAACGCCCTCTATTCCACGTTGGAGAGAACACCATTGTGACGAGACCAAATGATGGTTGCGAAAGAGACTCTGCTTACAGCCGTTCCTCTAACAGAAAGGGAACCACAGTTACTCGCCTCAAAAATATAATTTCACGTAATTTTACTGCGAAAAGCAGACTGAAACTGTCGTACCTCCAATATACCCTAACCAAAGACACATTGCGAACTTGTATAAGGGAAGATACACTAAGCAAGAGAAAAGGATCATATTTCAAAGAGGGATCCTTGATTGGTTGTTACCTATCTGGACTTTGCCCTCTGTGTGTGAGATACGTGATAAAATACAGGTTGTTTGCTGGAATTAACACGCGATTGAGTGAATTCCAGAGTAGCTAAAGCGAATTTCATTCGCAGAAAGAGTCAAAACGCGGGAGAATGCGTGGAAAATTCACTATCTGTAGCATAAAGTTTCATGTAAATTTTTCCCAGTGGTGTCGGATAATGCGGTTAGAATACGTGATAAAATGCAGATTGTCTACAAGGAAATGGCATGTGATATGGCGAGGTCTAATGTGACAAAATGGAATTTGATTGGTAGAATACATTTCAAGCAAGTGAACAATTGCCTCATGTTCATGTAGTGCAATGATTGGGTATGTCGTAATTGGACTTTGGATGATGTTTTCACAGTACGTGATGGAATTTAAGTTGTTTGGCGTGTGCATTGTGAGAAAAGGAGCGGAAAAAACACGTTTTATCTGAAAAAATTATACAATAAAAATAAATGCGAACCTTTCATATTCCGAAAAATCTCGACCTCACTCACTTGAAAGGCACAATCATAAAACTTTTCAAATGAGCTCAAGATTTCTGGTTAATGTCATTCTTTGTGCGCAGCCCCCTGATTCCATGACATCATTTACATGAAAACAATACCCAAACGATGTGATTGGTGCATGATATGCAAACGCTGTGATATGATTGGCGCGACATACACACCCTTATGCGGCAATCTGATTGGTGCGAGATACAAACCCTAATGCGACGATCTGATTGGTGCGAGCAACATACCACTCTACACGCTAACAAAATAACTCAAAAAGAAGGCAAGAAACAATACAAGAATATGAAAAGAAAATGGGTGATTTGTACACAACCTGAATAGGGGATACTTGAAATGACTGTTAGAGATATAGTCAGGCCACCTAACCAGCATTAATGGTAGTTTGAATAATATAAGATTATGCTCGAGTGATAAAAGCATTACGATTCAAACAATGGATAACCATAAAAACGACTACAAATGTATAAAAAAAATAAGGAAATGTGTGAATTAGGCTACAGATATGCAGAGTTTGTTAGCTTATACTCTCTCTCAGTGTCTGCTCTTTCGATTCCTGATGAAATTATTTGTCTAGGTTGTATTTTCAAGAAAGATCACTTAATTAATGCCATTTAAATCACTCGCATATACTGAGGGTTTTTGTTTTTGCTTTTTTTATTTCACAGAGGCTCTTCCCATTCTTACAACTCTTCCAACTGACCGACTGCCGGGTGAGCTTTTTTTATATGTTGTCCATCTAACCCTCCCAACGATGATTTAATGGAAAGTTGAATTTAACCGTTACCGTTGAATTTTTTTGTTTTGTTTGTTTGTTTGTTGGTTCGTAACTTCGTAACTTGGCGCGCAAGTTGCTAACTTCGGACCACATCTTGGTAACTTGCAATGGCAACATAATGACTTGCGACTTGCGATTGCAACCTAAACGTGCATGGCATCACTTGGTGGCTTACAATGATAACATAGCAACTTGCAATGGTAACTTAGTAAATTGCAAAGGTAATTTAGTAACTTGCCATGGTATTTTCGTAACTTCTCATTAACAATAGCAATTGAGAACTCTGAAATGGGAATTTAGAAATTTGCCATCTTATTTTAATACCTTTTAATGGTATTTTAGTGACTTGTAATAGCAACTTGGCGATTTAGGAATTTGCCATCTTATTTTAGTAACTTGTAATGGACACTTAATAACTTGGAATGGCGATTTAGTAACTTGCAATAGCAATTTGATAACTTGCCATGGTAAATCAGTACCTTACAATAGCAACTGAGCCATTTGCGGTGGCAATTTAGTACTTTGCAAAGGCAATTTAAGAATTTGTCTTTGTATTGTATCTTGTAATGGCTATTTAGTAAATTGCATTAGCAATTTAGTAACTTGTCATAGTATTTTAGCAATTTACATTAGCAACTAAGCACTTTGCAGTGGCAATATATTACTTTGCTGAGGCAGTTTAATAATTTGCCTTTGTATTCTTGTACCTTGTAATTTATAATGGCTATTTAGTAAATTGCATCTATCAGCAATTTAGAACTTGCCATAGTATTTTAGCAACTTACAGGGAATATAGTACGTTGTAATGGCAATTTAAACATTTGTCTTCTTATTTCAGTAACTTCCAATAGAAACTTAATAACTTCTAATGGCAGTCTAATATCTTGACGTGGTATTCCTATAACTTGCAGGTGCAGCTCAGTAACTTGCGAAGACCCTTGATTAAGCAATTTGCTCTGGCGACTTTTTGACTTGCAATGGCAATTTTGTTACATCCAGTGGCAATTCACTAACTTGTCAAAGCAAACGATTGCAAATCAATCACGTCATGCGGGGCGTGGCGGAATTTTTAGTTTATCGCCACACTTGCGTTTAAGATGCTCGTAAGTAAGTCAGATGACCAGACAATTTAGTTCCTTGACGGGGTGCGCAACCGCTTGTCAAAAAGGACAAGGACTCTGCGAACGACATTGGCAACCTTCAGGACAATTTGTAGGAACTACTTATCTTTAAACCTCATCTTCTAACATTAAGTTGGTTTTTTTCTTTTTCAGTATGGCTGTTTTGGTTGAGTCGTAACCTATACTCAGCCACACATTAATGGCGCGTTATGAAACGCAACACAGTAATTTTGCAGTTTCTTTTAAAAATGCTTTTCACCCCGCGAATGTCGCAAACGGGTCATTGTTGGAGATTTCTTAAACATTTCCATCCATGGTAAAGCAATTGCGCATGGTCATTGCATTTTCTGAGATATCCGTGGCGACAACTGAAAATGGAGATAAAAAGGAACAAATTTTGATGAAAAGTAAATAATGTGGATTCATGCATATTCCATTGAAATGTTGATATACGGCTAAAAAGTTGCGTTATACAAAAAAATGTAAAATAGAAAGAAAAAAGATTTGTTGGCTATACTCACAGGAAATCCTTTGTCAAATGAGAAGGTTAAGACTTTGCCAGAGAATCTCCTAAGAATAATTTTCGAGGATCAAACAAGCTGAGCATAACAATAACAGCAAGAATTCATCCTTTCCTGGTAGAAGCCATCACAAAATTTATACAAATTTACAATTTATAGGCAGTCATCGATTCCATTGGTGCTTGTGACATTAAAAGGTTTGTATGCACAATTGTCTTTTTTTCCTGAAATAAAGCTGTCGCGATGTTTTAGAACGGTGTTTCTGTTATGCAACGTGATTCCATACCAAAACTGCCGTTTGCGTTAGGTGCAAGTGGGCTGGGACAGATTTTGTATTCAGAATGGCCAAGGATTTGTGAGAAACAAGTGTTTTTACACGAGGAAATAGAAAGACTGAAGTATAATTTTAAGAGAAATCCCAGAGAAAGAAGGTTTATTTTGAGATGTCAGGGTTCCAGCTTAGAGAAAGACAACAATCCAGAGCCTTGATTTCACTCATAAATCATACATACACAACCCTTGCTTAAGTGGCCTTCTCCCGGGAGGCTAAGATTCAATCATATTTAATTTTTGACTTAGAAAACATATTTCGTGTGGCTCTGATTATAGCATCCATATGCGTCCATTCCAAGGTAAAATACCACATTTTTATCATTCGCCAGACAATAACGTAGACAAGATTTTTCTCCGCTTATATGTAGATTGGATGGACTTTGTCATTGTTGTCTGGTGATGGAGAATTTCATTAACACCCCCATTACTCTTGGGTTAATTATTTCCATACCCCCACCCTCACTGCACCTTGCCTAACTCGTGAACTTAGTCATATTCATCAGGTACATTATCTGAGAAGTTGTGCAATCTTTCACCGTGAACCCGTGATATTTGTGTTCTATTCCCAGGTCCTCAATCCTCCGCGTTGGGAAATTGAAGAGGAGAATTAGATAATAAGGTAATTAAATATGGAGAAGGAAAGGGTTGAATGGTGCATGGTCTGTCACAGTGACATCTCTTTACGAATTCTAACTTTAGTGAGATATGATTAGTTTCGTTACTCATTCTTGGTTAGCTTACGCAATCGATCTGCCATTTTTCCCAAAAGATTGCGGGAAAAACTACGCTTAGGAAAAGTACAAGAGACTTTTAGAGAACAACGATGGCGACGATAATGAGAAGGTGACGAAATATAAGATTTCCTGAACCTGAAAAATCGCTTAGCGTGCGTTTGAAAACTTTTTATAAATTGCTCTGAGAAATGCGCGCGCTGTGATTGGTCAGAACGAGTTCATTATATTTCCATAACGCGCGCGTCTACGTCACACGAGTGCACTGTTGAAATATAATGCACGCAGCCTACGTCATCGGTATGAGCGCGCAACTCACGATGAATTTTATGAAAAAAATAAAAAAAGCTTGTTCCTCGAGCATTGTTGAGTTATAAAAGCACTTGGGAATTTTTAAGAACACTCGAGAAGTTCGAGAAGTACGAGAAGCACGAGCCGAAGGTGAGTGCCTCGCTGCACTTCTCTCGTGTTCCTGAAATTCCCGCCTGCTTATAGAACTCAGAAACGCGCTCGGTGCATTTTTTATTTCTCTATTAAATATCTTGGTCGTCCTCTACAAATCAACATTATGAAATCTCCAAAATTTTGCACAGTCTGAGAGTGGGAACCCCTTGGGCAAATTATCCACGTTTCTGCTTCGAACTCTACGCTATATTCTCATGTTTTGCTGAAAGAAAAGATCTGGCGCCGTTTAAGACAGCGAACACCGCGACAGTTTATATACCCATGCTTGAAGTTCAATTGCAAATGAACACATCACAGAACGGTGCTATATAGTTGTCTATATCGAGATTGACGTGGGTCTTCTTGATATATTTGCTACTGAAGGTCTTAGTCTAAGGTATGCCGTGTTGATTTTAAGTCTCTGATTAAGTTCACGACCCTTGTGTCAAATCCTCTTTAGCATATGATAAAATTAATTTTCTTCTAAGATAAGCTTGATCAGTAAGTATTGATAAGGCCGATAAGATCAGAGATTATTATGCAGGGGTACATTCAACGAGAAACCCCAACAACGCAAATACTGATCCTTTTGATATTTAGATGATAATTCGTTGGGCGCGCCTTTAGAGGTCTGAGTTTTAAATTTCAAGGTCTTTCCAGTCACAAATCGCTGTCAAGGCTCTGATGTGCATGCTTGCTTACAAGATGTTTTACATGTAAGCTTCAAGGAAGACACATTGAAAAACATGAAAACATTAGGTATCAGCGACAACATTTTCGCATGCTTTTGAAATGATTTTCACGTGCCTTTCACTTGCACATAAAACTATAGGTGTGAAAATCGTATTTAGACTTCGTCTAGATTTCACCATTACAAGAGCCTGAGTACGTGCAAATATACATCTGGGTTTTTTTAAGACTTCTGCCTTGTATTGTTGTCTATCATGCGGGGAGCTTTTCTTTGTGTGAAAAAAAAACCTTTCATTTTTTTCTCGTGACTCTGGCGAACCCTTCTCGTTATCAAACGGAAGTTGTGAGATGATCCTCTTTCGAAATAACAGTCAAGGTGAAATTATAAGGGTTTGTATGGGAATATTTATGACCGCTCTAAAGAATAAAAAAATAGGTCAAATGCTGAATGAAAATACCTCACCTTACTTCCACAGTACGTTGCCTGTTATTTGACCGCTTACTTCGTTGAAGGGAATCCATTTTAGCGAGTTATACATTTCGAGGTTTTCTACGCACATAAGAAAAGCTTTTCTTATATGTATGTATGATTGTGTGTGTGATCTAGCAATGACTTATGAACAGCAGGTAGGCAAATAGAATTTGCTTTTTTTGTAACCTTGCTCCAAATTCTGCTACCTCAGTTTGTTGGTTATCTAAAATATTTGACAGTAAATTATCTCTTTTTCGTTAACGGACCCAAAACGGGATTATTTAAATTTTTATGAACTTTTGTGGCCTTTACGGTTCGTGGGCAAGACTGCTTGAGAAATGACGCAAGTTTTTTTTTTATGAAAAGGAAGACAAATGCATTGCGAGCAGCTCTGAATACCTTTATGAAAGAAACTGATACTTCAGGAATCATCATTCGCAGCCAAACACCTTGAGAACGTCAAGTCACCAACCGTGTTTACAGGGAACTTTTTCTATGCGCATTACAGGTAAGCAGAGTTTCACTAAAACTACAAACTTGAAAACAATTTTTCTGATAATAATTAACCAATGCTTAACCAATTGAAATACTCCATACTAGAAAAAGCTGAGACAGACTAACTGAAAAATACTACATCAAACTACAATGGAACTACACGAAACCATGCTGAAGAACTTAAGCTACGTACAGCATCCCACACCAAAATTCACGAAACTACACTAAACTACATCAAAGCATACTTGACTTCATCAAGCTACACCAAACTACACCAACTTACTCCACACTACGCCAGCTTACACCAAACTGTACACCAAACTACGCCAACTTGCACCAAACCACACCAAACTACACCAACTTACATCAAACTTCAACAGACTACACCAAACTACACCAATGACTACACCAGAACACACCAAACTACAATAAACACACCAAACTACACTAAACTACATCAACTTACTCCAAACTAAACCAGACTACACCAAATTACACTAAACAGCACAAAGTTATACAATCTGTGAAAACCTGCAACCGGACTACCATCTGAACTACAGTGTGCTAGATTAAAGCTCACCCAATGCTAGGCAACTTCACTGATTTCACCAACTACACGAACTGAAGCTAAAAGTACGCGAAAATACACCCAACTCCAGCAGTTGCTAAATTATCAACCAAACTCAAATATGGTCAATTCATTTCAACCACAATTAAAATAAATTTAAAAACTATATAAACTCTTTATGATAAGGACACGAGACAGAACTTAACATTTCAACAGGCTGTCATGTATATTCTCCTCTCAGTGGAAAAAAACTTGAAAGGAAAAACTTAAAATCACTTTACGGATGGTCTTATACTTAGTAGCTGAGAATTATGTCCTAGCAAAAAATGTTAAGCGTCACACTTTCATCATCAAAATTTCAATAGCCAATCAGTTGTTACCTTGGAGAAAGGTTTCATTATGAAAAGCACTTGAAATTTGAGCTTTTCAACAATAACTGTGGAAACAATGTCTTGATATCCTAAAGTGCGCTTTTCAGCATCCACTGGCATATTTTCATCTGACAGGAAAATGAATCATGTCTTATACAGAATTTGCGTTACACTTTGAATCGTATTCCGCCAGCACAATAACAACTTCAATCTCAAGAATCTATTTTTTCCTTTAGTTCCGCGGCATTTTGATCTCGAATCATTAAGCTCTTTAATTCCCAAATCTCATGAAAAACTAATTGAAAGAAATATGACTCGTTTGCGGTAAAATTTGGTGATTAAAAGCAATGTCAAAGTAAGGCAAACTCGTCATGTTCAACCTTGATAATACGGAAACATAACACAAGGTACGTGCAATTTCTTTTGGGAAGGAAAAAAGAACAAGGATAATTTGGTTACAACTGGATAAATATGCTTCTCATTGATCGCCGAACCAGTGTGCTAGTAGAATATGGTTTGAAACTTAACCATGATGCAGATTGTTACCACTGTGTTATTGGCCTCTTATTTTCTATTATCAAATATGTTTCTGATATGGTTGAAAATATTTGGAGCCTAACTTTCATTGTGCATCTGCGGCCACACTAAAGGGTGGCAGATTCCAAGCCCGATTTTTTCAGTTTTCATTTTTATTGTATAATTAAGAAAATTGAAGACGGAAATCTTTGCGAAATTTGCCTCCAAAATTTCGAAATAACTGCTATCTTTGCATTAGCATTGCATCAGTTCTTTCCTAATTCGGATTTTGAATGTCGATGAAAGGAGGAGAGGAACCCGTCGGTTTCATTTTGATTAAGGGCACTGCTACTACGTTATATTAAACGAATTCTGAACAGGACGAGGATAGTTTCCTTAAGAGTACTTTTCATACAGTAAAACTTCTAATCTGAGGGCTAAGAAATATAGACTTAATAATCTATTTTTGTTACGAGAATTCGTCGAGATGCAAAACGTGACATGAACTGACAGATTGACTTCCGTTGTGTCCTTTAGAGCTCAGAAATCAAATTTCAGATATACAAGATAGAATTTCTTGATTTATAAGATAAAAGTTTTCTTTTCGTTTAACGCTGACTCTAAGATATATCCCAAGTAACCTTGCTTTATGAGATGGGGTGCATTCGGTTGCAAGGTTGCAGAGAAAACGTTTAGGAACAGCAATAATATAAGGGGTGTGTAAAACTGCTCTTATATGAAAAAGCAATAACTTTTAATGATGTAACTTGCTGGTCTGAGCCTTATACGAGTTTTTTAGGTTTTTTCTTATCTTGGATCGATATCATTTCTCTATAATTACTATATGTTCCAAGCTGAAAAAACCATGAGTCATAGACTCGTCCTAAACATAGCATCACTAAAAGTTTTCTCGGCAACAAGATTTGATTGCAACTTGGTACCCTGGCCTGGAAACAAAACCTATTACAAGCACTGGGCAATGGTCCTTGAAAAGCCTGGCTGTTATAAAGGAAACGATCGAATGATTTTTCTTAGTCCTACCGTTTAAGCAATACTTTAATCAGAATTTTAACACTTGTTACCATGAATTTTCCATTTAATAGTTCTGCTTTTCAAATCCTTCATGGGAACGTGGGAAAACACCATCAAGCAAGATCTATACGTTTAATCTAAACATTATATGCTTGACTGAAAGATGTACGCTATTGGAAATGAGTCACTTTGTTTTTCACAATGATACATTATCATTTGCGTAAGGTTTGCTTGAGGCAAGACCATACTGTTGTTGATATAACCAGGGATCAGTTAGGGCTGGTATCAAAAACAGTTTCGCTTTCGAACTTCTGGCCAAAGCGCAGAGTTTCTTGTTGTTCCTTTAATATACTTTTCTGATAATAACAGGTAAGCAAACAGAATGTTTTATTTTATGTATAACGAGCCGTATAGCATCCGCGCTGACAATTGTTTAGGTTTCCAGTATCTTCCATGTTACTGAGTATTTGTTTTCTTTTCAGTCTCACTTGAACTCACGCAGACACCATGATACTCACTTCGCACTTGTTCAAAGCGTTGATAGTTTGTGTTCCGTTCGTTCTTGTTATTTGCGATGCAAGGAATGTGTTTGGATCAGGTGAGTGTGAACCTACTTAAAAAACATTTTCAACTGCAATACCATGTTGTGAAAATCTTTCTATCAAGGAAAAATTTAAGTTTAGGTTGATTAATGTTGGCATGCTTGGCGTAAGAACACTCCGCTTACGCAGACCGACTCTTAGAACTGGATCGTATGTGAGTTGGATTTGCTTTTAGTTTCCGTCGCTTTCACGAGGGTTTTTACTCCCTCTACAATATTCTACCTTCCAATTGTCAATTCGATGTAGAGAAAGTAGACGAAGAAGCACTTCTGGGATTTGCTTTTCTTCGTAGTTAATCCAACTTCATTTGAATTCTTATGCCTGTGGAAGAGGGTTGATCTAATTTAAAAAATGGTAGAGATATGGGCAGCACCAAAATATGTTTTATGTCCTGAAAAGGCAGTGCGTCAAAGAAACACTTTATCTGACTCGTGTAGCCAATCATAACACTGAATACAATTTATCTGATTCGTGTAGCCAATCATAACTCAGGATACACATTATCTAACTCGTGAAGCCAATCAGAACACAGGATATGCTTTATCCAATACGTGTGGCTAACCGTTTTATTTTCGTTTTCGTGGCGGGGAGAAAATTACGGAAGGTTGTTATTTATGGGCATTTCTTTTACAACAGCCCCTGACATTTGCCCCCCTGGATGGATGCATTGGAATAACACGTGTTACTACTTTGCTAATAATTTTGAATCAAACCGGGTCGCATGGCAAGACGCTCGACAGGCATGTCAGAGAATCCGTGGAGGAGACCTTGTCAGCATTCACAGTGCTGCAGAGAACGACTTTATAGGACGCCACATCTCAGGGTAAGCGCGGTCTAATACCCCTACTAAATTCTTACCAAATATAAAGAAGTCGAAAAACATAATTTTTGAAATGGGGGGTGGGAACATGTGTTCCTGCAAAGGAGTGTAACGCTCAATATTGCGTAAAGAACTGTTGCAGCATTTTTTGCAATCATTGGGAAAAGGGAAACTTAGTTGCACTGTGTGTAACACTTACTTCTTAAACCGGAAAACGTTGCGAGACATATTAATCTCATACTTCTGCGAAAGAATGGACGCAAGGAGAAAACAAACATGTTTACAAACGTTTATTGTTGTCAGATGGTTTCTTTGCGTTCAATTGACTATTAATTGAGTTTGATTCCATTTTTACTCTCATTGCGTTGAAACTTACATTATTAAAGCGTAAATCTAACTCCCAACACAACCAATATTTGAGTTTTTTTTCAAAATCGTGCATGGAGAAAAGTTGTGCACTGTCTCACTGAATGATTCTGAAAATATGACTTACTGGTTATGACCTGACTCAGTTCGTGCGTTGTATCGTACAACTCTCTGTGCACTTATTTCACCTGTCGTTCATCATTAATAAGATAATAGTCATTATGATTATTTTTATAATTATTCTTATCATTAATTTTATTATGTAGTCCTTGTTGGATTGGATTTAATGACCTCAGGACAGAAGGCAATTTCCAATGGTCGGATGGGTCATCATCTGTTTACAAAAGCTATAGCAACAACGAACCAAATGATTTCCATGGCCAAGAGGACTGTGTGGAAATAAGGTCGTGGTTAGCAGGTAGTTGGAATGACTTAAATTGCGGTATCAACCTGTGCTACGTCTGCAAGCAGGCCAAGAAGAAGTTACCCACAATATGCCAGCTGACATGTAAAACTTATCACATTTTTGGCTAATGCATTATTTTGTTTTTCACTCTCCTTTGTCACTGTAATGAGAAGTCTATTGTTCGGAAAACAACGGTAATTTAGCGAGCCTGCAAATACTTGAAAGCATTCTATCCTTTCACGAAGTTATTTGATTCGGAAAAACAAAGAAACATATTTCTAATTTTACTTTTTTGCAGAAGCAATTAAAATTTGGTGAAATAAAAACAACAGATATTCATCATATTTACAGAGTCGCCGGTATATGTATGGTCTCTGACCACGTTCTCGGTCCCCAAGTCAACTCTCGCACTATACTTTTACTTTTCACTTGCCTTTCGCTACCGGTTACGTGACACCTTAACTTTTTTACCTCTCCCTTTCTTCAACTTTCCAACAGGTCAGGACTTCCGCTTTCGAGCTGCAAACCTTGCGACGTCGTATACATTTCATTTGTTAGCACATTTTATTTTGAGACGGGAATTTTCCGTTAGTTTGAAGGAAGTTAGAATTCGTTTCAGTGGCGCTTTAAAAAGTATTCGAGGATAACGGGGTCTCAAAACTTGTCATTGAATTCCATACGCTTGCTCTTCCGGCATAGTTTTTGTCTTGTCGCCGCGGAGCATTGCTATCCATTTGAAGTAACAGATGACGACCACATTACTAACCGTCTGAGTCACAATATTCCATAAATTGTTTTTGTTAGAAAATGACGGCTGATCAAAAGAGTAATTCTGTACAAGTTATGTACTAAACGATATTTTTATGATGTGTTTCACAGACACCATCATACCAGATTTAAATGTGAATCCTTCGGAACCTAAACCAAGTAAGTAATATCGACATTAGTTAGAGACACTATGTATTTTGTTATCAATATTGTTACTATGTTTGTGTTTATAGACAAGAGCCAGAATGCTTAGTTACTACTTCTGGTTTTCAATTGTCGGAATATCTTAGATGACAGAGGTCTTGTGCATGACAGTTTTCCGATCATCTCCGATTTAGCTGATCCAGGAATGAACACAAAATTTTAAGGAGTTTAATCTTCCGAGGAGATTTTGTCGCAAATTTATTAATATTCCAGCAGTAAAAGACATTTCCTTTGATAACTTAGCCACAAAAGAAGATGGAAAGCTCAGGAAGCTGACCTTGCAAGATACTTTCGTCTAAACACACTATCGACCAATGGGACACGCATACCACCTTAAATATTTTACGGTGTTGAATACTCCCTAGAACAATGTTTAATGAGGCGGAGGCAGAAAATTGTTTAACTATGATTATCCAAGTGGTTAACACAGTAAAAACGTGTTAGAAGTTTAAACTTATTAGACTTTTACTGGCCACCAATTTGAAACGCATTAAAGAAAGCTTCTTTTATGAGCAAAACACGATGCTTGAAAGATTTCTTCGCGTCCCATAATTCTCTTCTCTTACTGTATAGCATCAGTTTGACGTATTGAGTTTATATATTATTCTGTCGAACTTTTTCTTTTAGGCCCACCCAAAGAGATAGTTAAGTTCGGTACATGAAAGGTTTGAGATGGGCCAAGGCGATTGTTTTTTGTCTTTGCTGTGTCTAAGCCCTCGGACGATGTGAGGATGGCTGGATGAACTATGAAAAGAGCTGTTACCGCAGCTTGTCAGATCCTCTTCTTTCTTGGAAGAAAGCAAGGATGTTTGTCGAAAAGGAAATAACACCAGTACGCATGGAGACCTTGTTACAGTGAATAATCGGTGAGTATTTATATTTAATCAAAACTAAAACATATTCTCGAACATGATTGGTTATCACCAGCCCGATTTGAGCGCTAATAAAACAATGTTTGCGTCATGCTTATAATTAGACTCGTGATGATGGTGGCTTATCATCTGTTGCCCATTTACACCTCGTCAGTTAAAAAGGCAGCTAATTAGTGAGCATATTAAAATACCCCTTGTCGCAGCAATTTGATCACCCCTGATGAAGGCACTAGACAGGAGTGTCGAAACGTTGGGTCTATGAATTGTAACTTCTCGGTCACATTCATTTAATCTTTAAACCAAAGTAGCATCATACTATGTCTGAGTCAAAGGGACAGTTAACACGTCAGGCCTTGTAACTGTGAACAGAACGCGTCATGTGCGCGCGCGTTGATGACTCGCATTTCTCCGAGTTAACTGTAAGTTTTTTTTTATGAAAACGTACAACTGATGTCCAGCTTCTTCCTCAAATTTTGTTATAGTTTTGATTAATTGATAACAGGACTTCGTGTTGTCCAATTCTGTCTGCAATCATACTCGTAATTAACAAATCGAACTCCCGCTTCGCGGTCGTCCGATTTTGTCAATCACTCGTATGATTACAGACCGAATTGGACTCCTCTTGGTCCTAGTACCATTATTAATCTTACAAGTTACGCGTTTATACCCCAGCTCTAGTCTGAGCCTTCTACGGTTGGGTATTTTAGCTCGTCTCTATCCTCTTTTATGTTGACAACCTACTGGTAATGCAGTGTTTTGTTTTGTTTCGTGATGAGGTGTGCTCGAGGCTTGTCGGGTAATGTTCTCATGATAATCTGTCACATCTGTGCAATCTTTTCTGAAGGTAGAATACAACTTTACTTCCTGAAATCGGTTTGCTGTCACGTCGTCCTAGAGTCCTAATTGGTACCCACAGATATTGTGATTGTCTAATGGGAAAAATTGCTTCCATATCCTCTTATCCAGAGATGAATTTGTACCTGGCTGATCAAGATTGAGCCAGATTCGTTCAGACATTTCTTTGTTTCCTTCAGTTCAACTAACAAAAAAATAGAAATATCAGTTAATCAAAGAATTGGCGTTTGATAAAAACGAAACTGTTCTAAACCACTTTGACTCATATTGCTTTCTCCGAGGCTGGCATGCTCTTTGGTTTGTTTTCAAACTTTCAGGCATTTTTAAAGATGCTGATTAGAGATGAAATAATTTCATTTTCCCTTAAGTGGGTGCTCGTTCCAACTAAGACTAAGCAGTTGTTGAGTCCAAACAAATTGGAAGACGAGTTTATTAACCGAAACTAAATCGAACTAAAAGAGGTTATGGCTTTTCATTTTCCAGGCGAGAACAGGCATTCTTGAATACTATCGTTCGAGAAAACAGCACTGATTTTTGGATTGGCCTTTATGGCTTGATATGGGAGGATACATTCCTTCGGACAGATAATAGTCATCGTAGATACACCAACTGGAATGTCAATGAACCCTCAAAACATAACCAGTCCATGGAATGCGTACTCATGAATCCTCATAAAGATGAAGGAAGATGGAGGACTGCGTCATGTAGTCAGAGGAACGGGTTTATCTGTGAGATAGGTTTGTTAAGAAGAAAATGATTTTATAAACTGGCTATAAAGTACACAACCATCGAGAAAAAAATGTTCACTCAAAATAAGTTAATTTAAAGATGTCAAATTAACGTAGGAAAAGAGGGAAATCTGACTTCCACGAACCCAACGCCTTCCGATGACAGGTCATCTTCAAGCTTTGAAAAAAAATCATCGGTGTAATAGGCATTGTGAAACGTTGGGGTCATAGGTGACATATGTCCTAGGTTCTAACAGGATCAGCCTCTGTAAGTGCGTCCTGTGGGCAAAGGAGGCACGTATGGTATGTCACATTAGGGCACTTTTTGATTGAGTGTTGTGCAATCAAAACCAAAGCAATCTCAACAGCCAAACTGACAAAGGAAGAAAAATATCACGGGGAGGCATATAATGCAAACTCGAAATAAAAACAAGCAAACTTCATGAAGCGCGGGAAAACGAGGGTGATCAAGTCGCAATTGATTTTAGTTTTGAATATGATTGGGGTAGCAGATGACCAGTTTTGGTATTTGAACAGAGACATGCTTGTTTCGTTTTATTGTAATTTTTTGGGCTTTTCTTCATTCAAATCCCTATGTTGTGAAAAATGTTTAGTGAAGGGGGTTGATGGAAATGACTGTTAAAGATGTAGTCCGGCCACATGACCAACATTAATAGTATTTTGAATAACATAAGTTTATGATCGAGTGATAAAATGTAAATAATGGATAACCATAAAAACAACTACATATGGATAGAAAATAAGGAAATGTGTGAATTAGGTTAAGAGATGTACAGAATTTGTTAGCTTATACTCTCTCTCCGTGTATGCTTTTTCAATTCCTGATGAAATTATTTGTCTAGGTTGTATTTTCAAGAATAATCACTTAATTAATGCCATTTAGCTCACTCGCATATACTGAGGGTTTTTCTTTGTATTTCACAGAGGCTCTTCCCATTCTTCCAAATCTTCCAACTCTTCCAACTCTTTCAACTTATGACCAACAGCCTGGTGAGCTTTTTTAATGTTTTCCAACTAACCCTCCTAACGATGATTTAATTGAAAGTTGAATTTAACCGTTACCGTTGAATTTTTTCTTTTGTTTGTTTGTTTGTTGGTTCGTAACTTCGTAACTTGGCGCGCAAGTTGCTAACTTCGGACCACATCTTGGAACATAATGACTTGCAACTTGCGATTGCAACCTAAACTTGCATGGCATCACTTGGTGCCTTACAATGATAACATAGAAACTTGCAATGGTAACTTAGTAAACTGCAAAGGTAATCTAGTAACTTACCATGGTATTTTAGTATCATGTCATTCGCAATGGCAATTGAGAACTTTGAAATGGCAATTTAGAAATTTGCTATCTTATTTTAATACCTTTTCACGGTATTTTAGTGACTTGCAATAGCAACTTGGCAATTTGCAATAGCAATTGAAATGGCAATTTAGGAATTTGCCATCTTATTTTAGTAACTTGCAGTGGTAATTTAGTAACTTGCAATAGTAATTTGATAACTTGCCATGGTATTTCAGTATCTTACAATAGCAACTGAGCAATTTGCAGTATCAATTTAGTAGTTTGCAAAGGTAATTTAAGAATCTGCCTTTATATTCCCGTACCTTGTAATGGCTATTCAATTTAATGGCGGGAATTTTAGTTTATCTTTACACTTACGTTCAAGATGCTTGTAAGGAAGTCGGATGACCAGACAATTTAGTTCCCTGACGGGGCACTCGACCGCTCGTCAAAAAGGACGAGGACTCTGCGAACGACATCACAACCTTCAGGACAATTTATAGGAACTACTTATCTTTAAACCTCATCTTCTAAAATTAAGTTAGTGTTTTTTCTTTTTCAGTATGGCTGTTTTAGTTAAGTCGTAGCCGAAACTCAGCCACACATTACTAGCGAGTTATGAAATGCGAGACAATGATTTTGCAGTTTCTTTCAAAAATGCTTTTCAGCCCGTGAATTTCGTAAACGGGTCACCGGGTCAGGTTCTTTGTTGAAGATTTCTTTAATATTTCCATCCATGGTAAAGCAGTTGCACATGGTCACTGAATTTTCTGAGATATCCGTGGCGACAATTGAAAATGGAGATAAAAAAGATCAAATTTTGATGAAAAGTAAATAATGTGGATACATGTATATTCCATTAAAATGTTGATATAAGGCTAAAAAGTTGCGTTCTACAAAAAATGCAAAATAGAAAGAAAAAAAGATTTGTTGTCTACAATAACAGGAAATCCTTTGTCAAATGAGAAGGTTAAGACTTTGCCAGAGAATCTCCTAGGAATACTTTTCGAGGATAAAACATCTCAGCACAACATTAGCAGCAAGAATTCATCCTTCCCTGGTAGAAGCCATTTCAGCCATTTCAGCCATATTTCACGCCAAATGCTGTGGCGAGATATTCGGATAAAAATTTATAAGCAGTCATCGATTCTAATGGTACTTGTGACATCAAAAGGTTTGTATGTACACTACAAGTTGCCCAACTCGTGAACTTTGACATATTTATCTAGTACATCATTTGAGAAGTTTGTTATTTTTGCACCGTGAACCTCTGATATTTGTGTTTTATTTCCAGGTCGTCAGTCCTCCGTATTGGGGAATGTAGAAGAGAATTAGATGTAAAAGGTAATTTGGTATGGAGAAGGAAAGGTTTGAATTGTGTATGGTCAGTTTATTCGTCATGGACTGTCTTTATGAATTCTCACCTCTGTGAGATATGATTAGTTTCGTTACTCATTCTCAGTTAGCTTACGCAAGCGATCTGCCATCTCCCCAAAAGATCGTGGACAAAACTACGCATAGGCAAAGTATGAGAGACTTTAAGAAAGCAACGACGGCGACGATAATGAGTAGGTGACGAAATATAAGATTTCCTGAATTTGAAAAATCGCTCAGCGCGCGCGTTTAAATACTTTGTAAATATCCGCTTGGTCGTCGTTTGCAAAACAACATTATGAAAGCTCCAAAATTTTGCGTAGTCTGAGAGTGGGAGCCCCTTGGGCAAATTATCCACGTTTCTGCTTCGAACTCCACACTCCCCTCTCACGTTTCGCTGACAGAAAAGATCTGGCGCCGTTTAAGACAGCAAACATATCATGCGCTACTAGAAAAATACTTAGGAAAAAGGGAAGTTTTTTTTGGTGACCCCAGGTATAGCTGTCGTGACTCCCTAATTAAATCTGTGGCAGAACGTATGTAGAAAATTTATTTAAACACATCATCAATTACATTACGTTGACGAAATAGGGCAACAATTTCTATACCCATGCTTGAAGTGCAATCACAAATGAACACATCACAGAAAGGTCTAAGGTATACCATGTCGATTTCAAGTCTCTGATAAAGTTCACGACCCTTGTTTTAAATCCTCTGAAATAACCTTGATTAGTGAGTATTGATAAGGCTAATAAGATCAGGGATTATTATGCAGGGGTCCATTCAACGAGGAACCCCAACAACACAAATACTGATCCTTTTGATATTTAGATGATTCGCTGGGTGCGCCTTTAGAGGCCTGAGTTTTAAATTTTCAGGTCATTCCAATCACAAATCAATGTCACGGCTCTAGTGTGCATGCTTGCTTACAAGAGTTTTTACATTTAAGCTTCAAGGAATCATTGAAAATCATATGAATACATTGTGCATAAGCGATAACATTTCCTTATGCCTTTTAAATGATTTTCGCGTGCCTTTTACTTGCACATAAAACTTGTACAATATAGGTGTGAAAATCGAATTTAGACTTCGCCTAGATTTTACCATTACAAGAGCCTGAGTACGTGCAGATATGCGTCTAGGTTTTTTTTAAGACTTCCGGTTGTCTATCATTCGGAAAGCTTTTCTTTGTGTGAGAAAATAAACCTGTCATTCTTTCTGTGACTCTGGCGAACCCTCCTCATTATCAAACGGAAGTGACGCTTTTATTCAATCAGTACTTATAACTTGTTAATATCAGTTTCCTGCGTTTTATGTTGGCGTTCTGGTGTTATCGGTATCGGAAACTTGTTTTGCTGAGTTATGCATTTTGTTTAGTTGAAACAATTAAGCTAGTTATGCATTTTGTTCAGTTGTGCCTTTTAAGTAAGTTTGACTGTTTGAACAACTTCAGCCAATTAAGATAGATTGTGAAATTTGTGAAGTTAAACTGTTCTCGCTGAAGTTTTGGTTTCGGTTTGACACGCTGCTGTTCCCACGGACGCATTCAGTAGCATGTCAAACTTGACTGACTCTGCTATCCGCTTGTTCCCTTGGTTTTTTTTATAATTATTATTATTATTATTAGTTAGTTGTTCAACATTACCAGACGACGACCACCAAATTATGCTCGACTTTTTTTTTCAGAGTGATTGAATATATATTTATTTTTAACCGCAGAATATGACATCTGCGGCCTACAGAAACTTCGACATGACTTATATCAGTTTGCCGAATATAAGACGAGAGCCGAAATACTGTATGTGCTAAAAACAACGTTCTCAGCATGATCAGAGAAACAGGTCATAGATATCCATTTTAAACTCTCCCTTTTAAATTTTTTATCAAGCATTTCACTTTCCTCCCATTTCTTGACTTGTACCAAATAGTATTTCGCACAAAACACCGAGGCTTCAAAGACAGAACAGCCCATCTCGCCACAATGTAGAAGTTGTATTTGCGTGCCAATAATAAAAGCTGATTTGTTTTTAGTAATATATCGTGATTATTATAAGTAAGAATCATTGGGACCTTGTTCACTACTGACTGTCTGCAAGTTTTGACTTTTATGTAACCTCGATGTTTTGATTGTGGTATGACTCTGTGCGTGATCTAGCGATGACTTTCAAATAATGACATTATCTTTGACCTTAAGGGCTTGGAAATCAGTCTGAGAAGGAAATCCGCTGGCTTCTGTAGCATCCGGTTGCTCCAAATTCTGCTCTGTTTGACAGTCAATCACCTCCTTTTCCTGAACGGGCTCAAGACGAAATTACAATTAAAACTGTTCAAGGAAGCTGTTCAAGAGATCACCCAAAACAGGAGTATTTTCATCGTCATGATACTAAGTGCTCTCCTGTTCAAAGCGATTCTTGTTGCTGTCCTAGGCTTTCTGGATAATTGGCACGCAGATGCGTGTTCAGGTTGGTGTGAATCCACGTTCCTTCTTATCCGCTGTCAAGAATAAGGGTATTGTTGCTCTAAGTGTATCCTAGCCTTATTCGGGAGAAACTTTATAAAATCTCTCGTTATCTCTAAATCCAAATATTAAAGCAAATATAGTTTAGTCATTGAATTGAACATGAAATGTGTACATACCCAGATGAAACAACATCAAGATATTTCGATTGACTGTGGATTGTTGCACGTTAATTAATGATCATAAACAAGAATAAGTCCATCATGATCATTCAGGCAGGCCATTAAAAAAGAATTCGCCTTACTTGCCTGGCAGCAAGGCCATCATATCATTATATCATACCCTTGAAAAAGAGTAGATAATGGTCCAAGTTTCTTCTTTGTCGCATTTGTAGGAATTCCAGGTTCAAAATAAAAATCCGGATACGCGGCATGTTTAGTAATTTTAACTCTTCCTATTCAAGCGGAAATCGACTGCATTCTGCATTTAAATTGGTTTCATTCAAAAGACTCACACCATTTTCGCCAAACTTTGTGCCTTTTAGTCAAGAGGAGGTTATGAAGACGGGGATTTACGATCTTCCAAAAGAAAAGTATGAAATCAACAGCTAACAACTATTATTTCCATAAATGATAACGTCCTTGTGATAGCAACTATTTTGTTTACCGAGGAGTCTGGAAGTCTTAAGGATTGCAAAACAAACTCGATGATGTAAACGTATATCATTACCAATTTGTGCTTTGTGTCGCCAAAAAAAGCTTCCGATATGGTCTCTTTCTCTGCAATTTTAATGTACGGCTTAGATGTATAGGGTGTGTACGATGGGATTTTCTAGTTACGTCGAATAAATTCACGTTTATTTTTGTAAACAAATTTGACTCCACTGAACAATTACCCCAGTGTTGTAGGCGAACATGAAACTGAAAGATTCTTTCTGTATTTATTAACATATATTTTGATTATTAAGTTCTAGGTTCGCATCCTAAGCTTAAAAGAAAACAAATTCTCTGAAAAGGCAGGGGTGGTGAAAGGCAAAATCCAAAACTCCTAATTAGACCGTCAACAAAGTTTCATTCATTTAAATGGGACTATGATTTTCAGGGTAATTTAGTGTTATCAACTGAGTTGATAATGTGAATTGGCCACCGTGAAGAGTTTAAAGGCTGACGTTTCGAGCGTTAGCCCTTCGTCAGAGCGATTGACGCTATACTCTCCCACCGACGCAGCACTATAGTTTCTTTAGCAATTAACCCCCTTTATTCATTTGAAATCAGCTCGTTAGCCGAGAGGAGTTCCAGCCACGAACTCATTAAGAGACGATTTTTAGAGATATATATTCTAATGAAGCATAAATCAAATAATTTCACTCAGATAGTGAGCTGGTTCCATCTCGTGAAATAAGTTCAAGTCAGGTATCATCGACTTTTTGATAGCTTTTGTTAGATTTTTTGCTTACCCTGTAGGCTCTCATTGGCCAAATCATCGCTGTATTCAAAAATTGATCAGGTACATGGAATAAAGATTGATATAACGTGAATTTAGATTATTAACGTACAACACCAGGACTTACGAATTTTCTTTCATTGGAAAACTGGAATTGACAGAAGTGGAAAAATCATCATACAGGGCAGGTTACCGGTGTTTATGGAAGTATGTGAACTTCATAACGTATATTCTGAAATGTGACCTGTCAGTCAGTATATAATTATGATAGTATTGGCGATGGAAAGTGACGCAGTCAGCTGATAGATGTGTCACAGTTATATCAGGGTTTCCGCGTTTGCTCGCCTGATGAGGGAGCCGTTAGTAAGAACACTGAATTTAGTATGTAAGCATTAATATTGCAATTGCGGGTGTTCGAGTAATGTGAATTTTATTAATGGATCAGGAAGGGCATCTTTGGTATTTCGGGTTGAACTCACAAAAATTTTGCTGCTTTTTCAGTTCCCAACATTCATGAAAAGGAAGGAAACGAGATAAAAGTCATCGAGGTGACCAGCGGAGAGGATGTTAAACTCACTTGCCAGATCAGAACCGTTGGTCAGACCTCAAAACCAAGGTATTACTGGCTCAAAGACAATCAGACGCTCAGTCCATCGAGTCATCAACGTCTGAGGTTAAAACTCTACAGATACCTAAAGATAAAAAGAGCCAAGAAAGAGGACGCCGGCTTCTACACCTGTGTCGCAGTAAATGACTGTGGCAAGAACCCTTTTACAATGCACCTATTTGTCGGAAGTAAGTAAACATTTGCGACCATTTGAGTTGTTTTAAAAGTACAAGTAAGCATGTGATTTATAGCGGTATCCTGGGAAGCAAAGTTCTTTTATACTAGTTGTGTGCGACAAACTGAGGTGATGTCAGTTTAAGTAGGAGTTGCTGAGGTAGGCAAATAAGGAGGGAAAAGATGGTAATTTCATACTTGCCATCACAAAAAGTTATTTCTGACGAAAGTGCAATGTTTCCTTTACCATTGCTTAAAGTATTTAACTGAGACAGCTGGGAGTTCAAAATCCTGTCAGGACGTGAATAGAAAGATTCAGATGTGTGTGCCCTCAGATAATCTGCATCACAAAAGCATTTTCCATCTAGATAATTTCTTGTGTTTTTCTCTTTAAGGACCAACACTGAATCCCAACAAAATTACAGTAGGAGGTAAGACAGATGTGCTTTCATTTCTAATCGGAAGAAATTATGACCCTCCGAGAAGAAAACTGATGATGAAAAAAAATTATCAAGAAATTATAATCTCTTGAAAAAAAATTGATGAACTGTTGAAGCTCATCTACAAATCCCATCAAATGAATTTTTCCAGTTAAGATTTTGTAAATCCGATTAAAAAAAATTGTATTTTGGCAATCGCATATGTTATCTAGTCAATTTCACAATTTTTCTACGCTTTGTGCGTTAAACATTGACTCGGGAGCTGAGACGGCCAAGATCTGATTGTTAATTCTCCCCTTTAACTGCTACACGCATTTCCTTATAAATGTCGGAGGAACGAGAACTTGGTGTTAGTTACTTCTAAGTGATAAGTTTGATTATTCTCATTGCCTGTTTGCTGGATAATGTATGGATATTATACTAGGAGAAATTACATGTTGGTCACTAGTTAAAGGGCTAACGGGTTATGGGTCAGAGTGACGTGTTACAGTGAAACCTCGATTTAACGAAATGCCAAAGGACCGGGGAAATTGGTTCGTTACATCGAGGGTTCGTCATATCGAAAACCTCGATTTAACAAATTTGCGGAAAAACAACAAAAATGTTCGTTATGTCGTGGCATGGTTAACAATTGCTTTCTTTTTCTTCTTTCTTTTTTTTTTTTTTAGGAGTGAGGTACCACAGGAATCGGAGCAATTACTGTAAATTATATTACTGAATTATTATATTATATTACTGAATTATTTAAAATTATTTTTAAAAACATTTTTTAAAAATCTAAACTAGTAAGCAGCACTCTGCGAACAGTGGTTGTAAAACTTTTTAATTCTCCGACGCGTTTCGTCTAACTGTCGTAGACTTGAGGGAGTTTTACAAGTTAAGACGAAACGCCTGTATTTATATTCCATAGTCAGCGGCTTTTACTGGGGCCAATGACCATATAGGCTTGGCTAGACTTACGAACAGGAACAGGCGGAGTTGTGAAAAATTTTGAACACTTTTAAAGCAAGGATAGAAAAATATGTGGGGGCCACGGTTTAAAGTTAGTGCTAACTTATCAAACTTCCTGAAGAACTCCACGACAGTTAGACGAAACACGTCGGAGAGTTAAGAAGTTTTACAACTACTGTTCGCAGAGTGCTGTTCACTAGTTTAGATTCTTAAAAAATGTTTAAAAAATAATTCTTCACATAGACATTAAAGCAGTAATATAATTTACAGTAATTGCTCCGATTCCTGTGGTACCTCACTCCTCCAAAATATTTGAGGAAATTGCATTTGCGAACGATGTCCGCGCGATGAGGCCCTTTCAATGCCGCCACAAATGTCGAAAAAAACGTAACTCTTAAAGAGATTCAATCAACACTTTATTCACAGAATACAGTTATCAATGTTACATACATGGCTTCATTCAGTTACATTGCAATCAATAAATCCTTGCCGCAAACAGGAATATGGCTCAATCAGCATCAAGCAATCATGCCCTCTTGATTACCAATAGTTCCCACGTGATTAAGAAAAGAATACTCTCTGTCTCAGCAAATCTGCATTCAGTAATTTTGCCCCGCATGTGATAAAACTCTGAACCATCATCAAAAGATCATTACTGTAGAACACTTAGAATAAAATAATGTTTAGACTCTAACTTGAAATGTGTTAGTAAGGGGTGGCTTCCGGGCAGTTGTCGAGAAGTTCAACGCTCAAATGCTGTGGCTGTTCTGCGCTTCACAGCTGCTCCAAGATTTACGGTACCGGAAAGCAAGATGAGGCGCAACCTTCTTGCAGTACCCGTTGGAAACTCTGTTCGGCTGGACTGTTCTGCCGATGGAAACCCTCGTCCTACCGTGAAATGGTATAAAGACGGAAAATTGTTTAAGGAAAGGAAACTTTATTCGAGTCGATGGACAACCTTGTTGAGTCTGAAGGACTTGGTTCCCTCTGACACTGGGTCATACATGTGTAATGTGAGCAACTCATACGGATGGATTAATCATACATACAAAGTAGACGTTCATGGTAAGAGGAAAAATCCTTCAAATTTTTCTAGCTGACACAGACTCTGAAGAGTACTCACGGTTTTCTTTATATGAGAAAAAGAATCTTCAAACTCTTGTGGTCAATATAAATCCCATTTAAAAAGTCAAATTAAAATAAACATTACAAGTAACGAAACAATGGATGTTTTTGGGTTACATTGACAGTATTGACAGTATTCTCTTTTCAATTTTTTAGAACGAGCTCGTGCTGAACCAGTCGTTCTACCCATGGAAAATGTCACAGTTTATCGAGGAGAGAATGCCAGCATAACATGCAAAGCATTAAGTGATTCCGTGCCTCATTTCCAGTGGTTAAGGTGGTTTCCTGTACGTTCCAACGGTTCGGCCAACAGTTCGGTAAACGGTTCAATTGAAAGTCCTCACTACGAAATCGTGAATAAAGGAGATGCAGACCAACTTGTAATTGTGCCACCAAGTAGTGGCAAAAAGTTTCATTTCCACGGAGTGAAGTTGACTTTGTTAAATGTCACAAAGAGGGACGTAGGCAAATACACCTGCATGGTGAGAAATGCTGTTGGTTACGCAGCCGAACATGCTTACATCATTGTCCAAAACATCGGTAGGTAAAACTATAATAAGATTACTAGTTCTTAATAATTTTTGTTATCATTCACTTTATTATGATCAGATTTTAGGGGCTTTCTGTGATTTGCTCATAGCAGCTGTTTTTCTTACCACATTTTAACGTGATCTGTGATATGTTACTGAACAGAAGCATGGCAACATGGAATTTATTTGTTAACCTTTTAACCCCTAAGAGTGACTAGCATCTAATTTCTCCTTATAATATCACTCTTGAATCAAACATGAAGGTGAGAGAATAGAGGAAATGATCACCAACTAAAGCAGCTCTTGATTATCCAACAAGTTCTCCATGTCAGCACCTTACGAATAGTGAATAGTATGGAGAATGTGGATACTGACGTTAGGGGGTGAAGGGTTAATCCGTTAGGTGTATTTTATTGTCCATGAAGCCTTTGTAAACAGCTTTCTTTTCTTGAGAGTCTCCTTCGTCTCGGGAATCACGGAGGGTCGATTTTTGCACGACTACGTGCTGTATTTAGTCGAAAAAGCTTGCGCTACCGAGCGGCCTGTGGCCGTTTCAATCACTTTTATTTGGGTTTAGAACACTCAGTTACAGTGTTTGTGTCGTGACTCTGTTCAGTTTCACTTGGATGTTAAGAAATCAAACACGGGCCAATTAAAAAAAGCGACTGCTTTATGATAGCTGATAATTTGCTGAAAATTGTTGCCAACCGATCATAACTCTTTTTTTTTCACTTTTTTAATTCGTGAAGATGAAGGAAAACCAACTGAACCTCAGAAAACTGAAAGCACCACGGTTGGTAAGTGTAGCCGTGAAAAACGGATATGATTCATTTTTAAAATAACATTTGTAATTTCTCTATCTCAGAAAAAAAAGAAGCACCATCCTTCACATTTCGGGTACTTATCGTTACTAAAAGACCGGTAATTATTCGTCGTCCTGGGGCACCCTGGGGAGGGGGGCTTCCTGGAAAAGGGGGGCCTGGAGGATTTTGTCTGCGTCACGATAAAATTCACCTGATTCCCTCTCATTGGCAGTTAATTAGTAGTCAATTTTACGTAGTTCCCCCCCCCCCACCCCCTTTATACTTTGGCGACGAATGCTGTCCCTCTGTTCCCCCTGAAAACCACGTGATCCACCCTCAAAATCCTCTACCCCTCGCTCCAGGCTATAAATTATGAATGGTCGCCAGGTGTGCCAATTGTTAAGCATCCACACGCCACGTAGTACACTACGTGCGCACTAAATATAAGAAAAGCTCATGGAAATCTTGACTGATGGTTGCTGCAAATAAGGCTGACCATATTTTCGTTGGATGCACCTTTGTATTTGTGAATATCTTGCTTTCATGATTCTCTCCATCTTGCCGAGCAAATGAAACACTTAAATGCGATAAAACATGTTTCAAGAAGCCTTCTTGTTCGTATTTTTTCAAACTAAACAGGAGCTTAATTCTGGCCTGAGGGAATGACTTTGGTATCAAACAGAATTATCGAAACGTTTTATTTCCTGTAAAAACACACAAAACCTACCTCAAATAATTTTTGAGGGATTTTTTGAAGGTAAAGTTCCTTTGTCGCATTTGGCAAAGACGAGCTCAATCCCAGTCGAAACCAGATTTTGTATCCTTCTTTGTTACGACGACTTCAATTACTAATAATTGAATATTCATTCGTTACTTGCTGTTTGGAGTAACTTATTGCGGTTCTAGCAACCTCGAGGAATTCTTGCCTTTCTCGGCAATTTTTGAGCAAAATATAAGTTTAGAGCACATACAAAGGACGAAAAAGTCAACGATTTCATAGAAAACTTCAATTTATACGAATTTCATGAATTGTTTGTTAACCTTTTGAACACATAACTTGTCACCGTGACAGCATTTGGCAGGCCTATTGCGATCGTTAAAATGACTTTCGGTAAGACGTCAAATGAACCATGTGTTCTGTTCCGTTTAACTAAAGAGTATTCTTAAATTTCGCCCATATTTGCAAGCAATCCTTTAAAGCTAGGTTTCTTGACCAGTGTTGTTAGCAATTATTTTGAAGGCGAAAAATAAGGCTTTAAATTAACATTTATATATAGATATCAACAAATTTTAGGTAGCAACGTTTTGGAATTTTGGCAATTTTTAAGCAACTTTTTAGCATTTCAGTGAGCAACTTTCCATTGTTTTTACGAGCATGATCAGGACAGGCCTATTTGAGGGGCTTAGTCGAAGCTTGAAGTATTTAGACTTCTTTTTATGCCATGAGTTTAATAGTGGTCGAGTTGTGAAGATCCTTTCGACATTAGCAGGTCGTTTCTGTGGCCTATTTTAAATCTGTATTTTAAGAAAAAGGTTTAAATGTTTTTTGAAGTAGTGCTGGGGGAAAGGAAGGAATTCATTCAAGATGGAGAGATAAATATGTTTGGTTAATTTTTGTTTAGGTTTTACTGTTAGCCTGACATCCATCAGTTCTGAAAGCGAAGCAGTTGCGAAGACATCAATGGGTTGGACTGATAGAATAAGGTACCCGGCGGCTGTGATCGCAGTTTCAGTGGGCGTGGTCGTTCTCTTGATCATAGCTTCCGGTCTCTGTTATTGGCAGGTGAAAAAAGGCCGAGCAAGCTCGTCCGCAACGATGAAAAGCCGACACAACATCGGTTCACTTCAAGCGAAGTACGTAGTCCAGTCAAATGAGTACGTAATAGTGCCAGACCTAAAAGGACTTGGGAATGATTTTGGCACTAACTGATTGTAGATAAAAAGCCACATAAAAGAGAAACTCAAAAGTAAAGTTAAAAGAGAAAAAAGACCGAGGGGGAAAAAATAACAGCATGACATCTAAAATTGCCCGACATGAAGAGCAATTATCACTTTGTTACATCTATTTGGAAATCGCAAAATACAGTCGCTCAATTATAGATTATTTCAGTTTCTACAAATATTTTATTGATTCAGTGATGAGCTGGTTTGGAAAAAGTTGTAAAAGCTGTCTTTCATTTTCCTTGCGATTTGATGGATTTCTTTAAATAAGCCTTGAATGGTTGATGTGTTTTAATAAAGTTGTCTCATTGACTTGGAAAAAGATGCGATTTAGAACATAAAGTGGTGCGATTCGTGGATAAATCGCACGATGAGAGCCTGTCAGATTGCAAGGATCACAACGGATTTCAAAATGGATGTAATAAACATAGTAAATTAACCATGAGCAGAATTTCAGTTTAGCAGAATAAATGAATAACACTGCATACCCTCAAAGAAACACAAAAGGGTTTGTCAGGCTTTGTTCAAATTCAATTCTTCAGTTCAGTTTCGATTAGTTTTTCTCTATAACCGTGGAAGGGAAAGGATCAACGTTTTAGTTGTTAGAACCAGTTTCCTTGCCAAAGGGACCGCTCTTTTCTGCAGCATGTTTGGTCTCGTCACGCAACGATGGACGGCTTCAAGGAGATGTTAGTAGGAAACGGTGCTCACACCTTAAGTGTTTTTTCTTTGACTTATTTCCTCGTGCGTTTCAATTTCATCCATAGTTAAAATGTTATTTTTGATTGATTTTGGTTGAAATAAAGTACCTTGTGGGTTTGAAACAAGAAACGTCATGATTTGAATCGTTAACAAAAAAAAAAGAGCAAAGGGAAATAGAACAAGGTCAAAGGGCTTGAGAGAAACATTAAGGGAGGAGAGGAAGGAATGGGAACATGGGTCGGGGGAGTGGAGCTGGGTCGGGTTTTCCTTCAGTGTCCCTCCTTCGTATCAGCCTTCTTTTGAAGGTCGTTCTCCAAATTTAACTTTCAAAGTATGCAACTTTGCATTTACTATGATTGGTTATCACCAGCCCGATTTTAGCGCTAATAGCACAATGTTTGCGTCATGCTTGTAATTGGACAGTGTAATAGGACAGTTAAATCGTGATGACGGCGGCTTATTACCTGACGCCCACTTACACCTCGTCAGACAAAAGGGCAGCTAATTAGTAAGCATATTAAAATACCTCTTGTCGCAGCAATTTGATCACCCTTGATGAAGGCACTAGACAGGAGTGTCGAAACGTTGGGTCTATGAATTGTAACTTCTCGGTCACATTCATTTAATCTTTAAACCGGAGTAGCATCATACTATGTCTTAGTGAAAAGGACAGTTAACACGTCAGGCCTTGTAAATGTGGACAGAACGCGTCATGTGCGCGCGCTGTTGACTCGCATTTCTCCGAGTTAACTGTAGGTTATTTTTTATGAAAACGTACAACTGCTGATGTCCAGCTTCTTTCTAAAATTTTGTTATATTTCTGATTAATTGATAACAGGACTTTATGTCGTCCAATTCTTTCTGCAATCATACTCGTAATTAACAAATAGAACTCCTGCTTCGCGGTCGCCCGATTTTGTCAATCACTCCTATGATTAAAGACCGAATTGGACTCCTCTTGGTCCTTCTACCATTATTAATCTTACAAGTTACGCGTTTATACCACAGCTCTAGTCTGAGCCTTCTACGGTTAGTTATTTTAGCTCGTCTCTTTTCTCTTTTATGTCGAAAACTTACTGGTAATGCAGTGTTTTGTTTTGTTTCGTGATGAGGTGTGCTCGAGGCTTGTCGGGTAATGTTCTTATGATAAGCTGTCACATCTGTGCAATCTTTTCTGAAAGCAGAATACAACTCTACTTCCTGAAATAGGTTTGCTGTCACGTCGTCCTAGAGTCCTAATTGGTACCCACAGATATTGTGATTGTCTAACGGGAAAAATTGCTTCCTCATCCTCTTATCCAGAGATGAATTTGTACCTGGCTGATAATCAGATCAAGATTTAGCAAAATTCGTTCAGACATTTCTTTGTTTCCTTCAGTTCAACAAAAAAAAAAAGTAGAAATATCAGTTAATCAAAGAATTGACGTTTGATAAGAAACGAAACCGTTATAAACCACTTTGATTCATATTGCTTTCTCCGAGGCTGACATGCTCTTTGGTTTGTTTTCAAATTTTCAGGCGTTTTTAAAGATGCTGATTAGCGATGAAATAATTGCATTTGCCCTTAAGTGGGTGCTCGTTCCAACTAGTGTCCAATTAAGACTAAGCAGTTGTTGAGTCCAAACAAATTGGAAGACAAGTTTATTTACCAAAACTAAATAGAACTAAAAGAGGTTATGGCTTTTCATTTTCCAGGCAAGAACAGGCATTCTTGAATACTATCGTTCGAGAAACCAGCACTGATTTTTGGATTGGCCTTTATGGCTTGATCTGGGAGGACTCTTTTCTTTTGGACAGATCACAATCCTCGCAGTTACACCAACTGGAATGTCAGTGAACCCTCAAAACATAACCAGTCCATGGAATGCGTACTCATGAATCCTCATAAAGATGAAGGAAGATGGAGGACTGCGTCATGTAGTCAGAGGAACGGGTTTATCTGTGAGACAGGTTCGTTAAGAAGAAAATGATTTTATGAACTGGCTATAAAGTACACAACCATCGAGGAAAAATGTTCGCACAAAATAAGTAAATTTAAAGATGTCAAATTAACGTAGGAAAGAGGGAAATATGACTTCAGGTGAGAATTTGAACCCAACACTTTCCGATGACAGGTCACCTTCAAGCTTTGAAAAAAAATCATCGGTGTAGTAGGCCTCGTGTAACGTTGGGGTCATAGGTGACATATGTCCTGGGTTCTACCAGGATCAGCCTCTGTAAGTGCGTCCTGTGGGTAAAGGAGGTACGTATGGTATGTCACATTAGAGCACTTTTCGATTGAGCGTCGTGAAATCAAAACCAAAGCAATCTCAAAAGCCAAACTGGCATAGAAAGAAAAATATCACGGGCAGGCATCTAATGCGAACTCGAAGTAAAAACAAGCAAACTGCATGAAGCGCGGGAAAACGAGGGTGATCAAGTCGCAACTGGTTTTAGTTTTGAATCTGATTGAGGTAGCAGATGACCAGTTTTGGTATTTGAACAGAGACACGCTTGTTTCGTTTTATTTTAATTTGTTGGGCTTTTCCTCTTACAAATCCCTATGTTGTGAAACATGTTCACTGAAGGGGTTGATGGAAATGACTGTTAGAGATATAGTCTGGCGACATGACCAGCATTAATGGTAGTTTGAATAAAATAAGATTATGATCGAGCGATAAAATGTAAATAATGGGTAACCATAAAAACAACTACATATGTATAGAAAATAAGGAAATGTGTGAATAAGGTTAAAGATATAAAGAGTTTGTTAGCTTATAATCTCTCTTAGTGTATGCTTTTTTAATTCCTGATAATATTATTTGTCTAGGTTGTATTTTCAAGAAAAATCACATAATGCCATTTAGTTCACTCGCATATACTGAGGGTTTTTCTTTGTAATTCACAGAGGCTCTTCCAATTCTTCCAACTCATGACCAACAGCCTGGTGAGCTTTTTTAATATGTTATCCAACTAACCCTCCTAACGATAATTTAATGGAAAGTTGAATTTAACCGTTACCGTTGACTATGCTTTTTTCTTTTGTTTGTTTGTTGGTTCGCAACTTCGTAACTTGGCGCGCAAGTTGCTTACTTCGGACCACATCTTGGTAACTTGCAATGGCAACATAATGACATGCAACTTGCAGTTGCAACCTAAACTTGCATGGCATCACTTGGTGCCTTACAATGATAACATAGCAAGTTGCAATGGTAACTTAGTAAATTGCAAAGATAATCTAGTAACTTACCATGGTATTTTAGTAACATGTCATTTGCAGTGGTAATTGAGAACTTTGAAATGGCAATTTATAAATTTGCTGTCTTATTTTAATACCTTCTCATGGTATTTTAGTGACTTGCAATAGCAACTTGGCAATTTGCAATAGCAATTGAAATGGCAATTTAAAAATTTGCCATCTTATTTTAGTAACTTGCCATGGTAATTTAGTAACTTGCAAAAGCAATTTGATAACTTGCCATTGTATTTCAGTATCTTACAATAGCAACTGAGCAATTTGCAGTGACAATTTAGTACGGTTTGCAAAGGCAATTTAAGACTGAATTTGCCTTTGCATTGTTGTACCTTGAAATGGCTATTTAGTAAATTGCATTAGCAATTTAGTAACTTACTCCAGCAGCTAACCAATGGCAGTGGCAATGTAGTACGTTGCAATGATAATTTAGGAATTTGTCATGTTATTTTAGTACCTCCCTATAGAAACTTATTAACTTCTAATGGCAGTCTAATATCTTGTTGTGGTATTCTTATAACTTGCAGGTGTAGCTCAGTAACTTGCGATGACCCCTGATTAAGTAATTTGCTCTGGCAACTTACTGACTTGCAATGGCAATTTTGTAACATCCATGCAGTGGCCATTTACTAACTTGTCTATACAAACGATTGCGAATCAATCACGTTATGCGGGGCGTGGCGAGAATTTTAGTTTATCTTTACACTTGCGTTTAAGATGCTCGTAAGGAAGTCGGATGACCAGACAATTTAGTTCCCTGAAGGGGCGCGCGACCACTTGTCAAAAAGGACGAGGACTCTGCGAACGACATTGACAACCTTCAGGACAATTTGTAGGAAGTACTTATCTTTAAACTTCATCTTCTAACATTAAGTTGGTGTTTTTTCTTTTTCAGTATGGCTGTTCAGCCCAAACTCAGCCACACATTACTGGCGAGCTCTGAAATGCGAGACAGTAATTTTGCAGTTTCTTTTTAAAGTGCCGTGAATTTCGTAAACGGGTCACAGAGTCAGGTTCATTGTTGGAGATTTCTTTAACATTTCCATCCATGGTAAAGCAGTTGCCCATGGTCGCTGCATTTTCTGAGATATCCGTGGCGACAATTGAAAATGGAGATAAAAAAGATCAAATTTTGATGAAAAGGAAATAATGTGGATACATGTATATTCCATTAAAATGTTGATATACGGCTAAAAAGTTGCGTTATACAAAAAATGCAAAATACGAAGAAAAAAAGATTTGTTGGCCATAATAACAGGAAATCCTTTGTCAAATGAGAAGGTTAACACTTTGCCAGAGAATCTCCTAGGAATACTTTTCGAGGATAAAACATCCCAGCACAACAATAGCAGCAAGAATTCATCCTTTCTTGGTAGAAGCCATTTCAGCCATTTCACGCCAAATGCTGTGGCGAGATATTCGTATACCAATTTAAAAGCAGTCATCGATTCTAATGGTGCTTGTGACATCAAAAGGTTTGTATGTACAATTTTTTTTTTCATGAAATAAAGCTTTTACGATGTTTTAGAACGGTGTTTCTGTTATGCAACGTAATTCCATACCAAAACTACCGTTTGAGTTCGGTGTAAGTGGGCTGGTAGTGATATTGTATTCAGAATGGTCAAGGATTTGTGAGAAACAAGTGTTTTTAGCACGAGGGAATAGAAAAAGGCTGAAGTAGAATTTTGAGGGAAATCCCTAAGAAAGAAGTTATATTTGGAGATTTCAGGGCTCCAGCTTAGATCCAAGAGAAATTCGAGATTCGAGACAATAACGTAGGCAAGATTTTTCTCCTCTTATATAAAGGTTAGATGGACTTTGTCATTGTTGTCTGGTGATGGAGAATTTCATTACCACCTCCATTACCCTTGGTTTAATTATTTCCATACCCCCACTCTCGCTACACGTCGCCCAACTGGTGAAAAGTGTATAGCCCTGTATAGCTGTGTATAGCCCTGTATAGCTGTGTATTGCCCTGTACAGCTGTGTATAGCCCTGTATAGCTGTGTATAGCCCTGTATAGCTGTGTATAGCCCTGTATAGCTCTGTCTAGCTCTGTATAGCCGTGTATAGCAGTGTATAGCTGTGTTTACTTGTGTACAGCCTTGTTTAGCCCTGTATGTGTGTAGGGTATTGTATGTAAAGTATAGGACATAATATGTATTTAGGACATAATATGCGCCCATACATGACGTACCTACTGGCAGCGGAGGACCTCCGTTGTGGTTCTTAATGCGATCGATGAGCAAATTTTCGAAGATAGAGAATCTTATCTTCTTCAGAGGAAGTGTGCGATGTGAGCATCAGTTGAAATTATATTCTTTTGAGCGTGACTGATAATTTTGGTTTGGGAAAATGAGCCAAAACTGAAAGAAACGACGGTAAACTACTTCGAGTCCAGACATCACCAGTCGATTGAAGAGTATAGACGTGATAGCAGTGAATTATTTTAGTAAATCAAGACGCCAGAATCGTATGGGCTTCTCTTATATCTTCTGTTGAAGTTTCCAGGTATGACTGCTTGTTTCATGATTGTCCTCTGGCTGGAAATACACGGCGTGTTTTAGAGATTCTTTCTGTTAAATTATTCGGTAACCTCTGATGTAACTACTTACAATGTAGGTTTCTTTAAGCCAACTGCCCATGATCTTAGTAACTCGAGCTAATGAAGTATGAAATTTGTGTAACATATTTCTTACGCTGCAAAAGTTTGCTCTAAAAGAAGACAAGCTAGAGCTAAAATGTCGTGATTTAAACTCGATGACAAAGAGAGACTTAGGATTCGATGATGAAGACATTTATGGAAAACTTGAGATAATACCTGGATTTCATTTTTACATCACAGCAATCAATTCCAAACATCAATCAAGTTTTCTCTTTAGTTTAAATGTGAGTTGATGTTGTTGGCTATATTAAATGGGTTGAAAAATTTTTGATGGTATTTTCTCATGTTTGCAAATAGTTGAGTTTACTGGAAGGTAGAGTTATTGCAACTGTTAACATGAAACACAACAATAAATTTTATTGATATGTTAAAAGTATTCATTTGACTATCTACTGGCAAGTTGTTGTATTATATTTCAACCCAACTATTTTCCACAATTTGTAAACACCATTACAAAATAATCAGTCAGGGAAACATACATATGTTTGAAATGTTGTGTCCATAGTAAGCAAACAGGATTTAGGAGGGTATATGTGGGAATAGGCTCTCTTGTCTGTATTGTTAATTTGCTAATCACACCTGTTGCCAATGTTTTGATGAGGTTGGGCTGTCAAAGGTAAAGGAACAGAGGATTTTAGTAGGCAGTGACTTTTTTCAAACTTGGAAACTATCATTGTGAAAGCCATACTTGTGCCTGGTAACTCATTCTTATTCTGCTAAAATAGTTTTAAAAAGGATACAATATTTTATCGCAAATATTTGATGCATAGACTGTGCACAAATATTTAATTTCACTATATTTTTAGAGCCAATACCAATCCCTATGCATGATGAAATGTCAGTAGGATCAGTGGAAAAATGTACCAAACATCTGCAAGATTTGATGTAATTAGAAAAAGAAATGTGTATTGATGAAAAAAGCTAAGCAACCTTTTTACCAGTTTTATATGTTGAAAACACACACACGTGCAGATTTCTTATAAACCTGTATTTCAAGCCTGCCATGACTTCAAAATTTTGATGCACACCTCAAAAGGAGAAGAAATAAATTTCAAGTTTCGATTTATACAGTTTAGGTTTGTCAGGTAAAATTGAGTCAAACAAAGAAATTTTCCCAACTAATTTGATAGGTTAGCCTACCTAGAACAATCAACTTCATGTACAAATAATACAAGTTGTGTACTAATGATTCACAAAAGAACTATCTGTGGTGAGAGGGCAGGCTTTCCTTTCTTCATTTAAAAAAATACTGAGGTTATCATCTTTCCATAAGCTCAATGGAAAGTGGGAGTGAGAGAGACTGATAATGACTATGTTATTTGAATAAAATTAATATCCAGAGAAGGATAAAAGGCAAGATATGGTCTGCACAACTTTCTTATTTCAATTTTATAATCTATTTAGCTAAGTTATTTATATTCTTGCTTTGTGCATTATACAGATGCCAATTAATTTAACTTTCATGCAGGTCAAAGTAAAAACATGAATTAAAATAGCAGAGCCCACTTTAATTTCAGTCCTAATTAAAGGGGAATCTTTGCTTTTCCAGTTTCCCACCCTTTAAAACTCACATATCTTGTGACCAATTCCTTATATCAATGTTAAGTTTGGGTATGAGTATTGGTAAGAAACACCATGCATTAATGAAAGCTTGAGCAAATGTAATTCAAATAAAAATATTACATGTTACAATGTGGCAACTTATACAGCAAAATTATGTAATCGCACAATGCCAAACAAAGAAAATCAGATAACCTGCTTCAACTTCTGAGGACTTGAGGTAGAAAGAAATAAATATGGTAAACAGTTACAATTAATACAAAGTTGAAAGTTTAAAAGCTAAGAGATATACATTACAATCATCAAATCCTATGCATTTTAACAAAAAAGGGTTGGTTACCACTATAACTTCTCTCAAACATTCATACTTACAGGAAATTATTAATTTTTGTCACTAGGTGGTACTGTACTTACAGTAATTCCACTGACACAAATGCATTTCCTCAAGTTGTCTCATAGCTTACGACTATACAGGTAATGTGGGTGGTTCCTGCTTGGGGACTGACATTTCAAATACCTCAGCAAACTGTAATCATCAGAATTGTAAGCCAAGGTATATTTACCAAGTGCTATGTAGTGACCTATTTGTTACAGTCGAGTTCACTCCTTTTTGAGGCCATCTTCAGCTTGATCAGCCTGTGTTACATGTGAAAACATCAAATGTTACTCACATATTCGAATACTTGCTTGAATCAAAGTTATAATGTTTTTAATAACCTTCTTCCTTTAACAATTAATTTCTGAGAGTGACTAACATCTAATTTCCCCTTTCAATATCACCCCTGAATCAAACATTAAGGTTATGAGAATAAAAGCAATGATAATAAACTAAAGAACCTCTTGATTGTTAAAAACAAATTCTCCCTGCCAGCACATAATGAAGTGTATTGAGAACAGTATGGAGAATATGCATACTGCCAGTGATGTTAGGATGCAAAGGGTTAATAGTGCTCCTAAAAGAGTCAATAGTGTTGGAGAGAAAGAAAGAAAGTTCTTGAAACATTCTATGTTAAATGAAACTTTGTTATGAATGTTAGTTGCGACAGCAATGAAAACATCTGTGAAGCTACAATAACAATCACCTTTCCATGTAAACAAACTATGATGAAGCATGATATGGATAAATTTAATTTCACACAGTTTGAATGTACAATTCAAAATCTAGTAAACTTACTAGTGAATAGGAAAAAGCTCTATGTGTTTTTCCTGCTTCTGTCATTCTAAATATCACAAATCAATCATGCCACTACTTTAGTGTGATTTTTTTCAAGATGTGTACTTTTTCTTATGGTCATCTATTTTTAGTATCCATCTTTTAACAGCTGACATCTGAGAAGAATCAAGTCCACACTGGTGATTTAACACATTGTAATCAAACCCTACAACTGATTAAATTTTATTTGATCAAAAACATGAAGGGCAATAGAGGAAATTGGCTAGCACAATTCAAGTTTCCTTTCTTAAGTATTCTGTGATCATTTCTTCTACCATAGGGTAAAGTTCACAGTTTCCTTTATTTCATTGTCTTCTGTTCATCTGTTTGCTTTCATAACAATCTTAACTACTGTTGCCGACAAATGCAAGGAGCACATAAAATGTGTACAGTTATTAACACTTTAATTTCAGAGAGTGACTAGTATCTAATTTTTCCTTTCAATATCATCCCTAAATCAAGCATTAAGGTCATGAGAATAAAGGAAATGGTAATCAACCGAAGAACCTCTTGATTTTTGAACAAATTCTCCTTCCCAGCACATCGGGAAATGTATGGAGAACAGTATGGAGAATATGCATACTGATATTAGGGTGTAATGGGTTGAAGACATCGGGTAATCAGTTTTAAATATGTAGAGTATTGCTTGAAAATTATAATTGTGGTGAGTGCAAGTGCCTGGTAAACATTGGTCTATGGTCTTCTATTCTTCCACCTTGGAGGGTGCCTTGTGTACGTAAAAATTGAAGTTGAGTGCCTTTACCAGCTTTTTTTGGCAACAAAGATCAACAAAGAACAACCGCCACACCAAAAAATATTTTCATGAAAGACATCTTTACAGTGGTAGGTACACACAACTGACATGTTTGAGTGAAGCATGTCAAGCATTAAGGTATGATTGTCAGATTGCTTTTCATTTCTTGCAAACAGCTTATTTCTACCAGCTTCGAAAACTTCTGTATCCCTGCTTTCAAAGAAAAGCATTTCCCATGAATATTTAAACATTAAAGACATAAGCTACCAGCAACAGGTTTTTCCATTGTTCCATAACATCAGATTCTCATCAAATTTTTTTTTTACATTTGAAAGCATAAGAAATTTGTAATCATTACAATATAATGAAATCCCACATTTTAACTGTTTTAGTCCCACTAGTGACCTAGACAGAAATTTCTCCTTACACTATCAGTACAATCAGTACAATATCAAGCAGAGGAGTAATGAGAATTTTAAAAAATATATCAGTTAGAGGATAATTGGTTGATCCAATTCCAAATTCTCCACACAAACATCACATGAATTGTATGGCAGACAGTAAAGAGAATTACTAATAAAATCTTGAAAGTTAAATGGTTATGTAATCATATGTACCAGAAAGACAGCAAATAAATGTAACATACTCCAGTAAAGTTTCTTATGTACAATGAAGTTTCAAACTCACTGAAATTAAGTTGACTTCATGATTCAGATTTTAGTGTAAGAAATGTGTAATATCTCTTGACATGGATGAAAAGAGAATGCCATTTATGAATTTTAAAATAGTAAATGCAAAAAAACTTAAGGATGAAATTTAAAGAGACTGATGAAATATGGCATATCTATTCACTGAGATATTAATCACTGGCTGGCACACAGAGATATAAAAGAGGCTTTGTGAAAAAGACTAGGGCAATAAAATTAAAGGTTCAGGAGGAGCTTATGACATCAACTAGTTTACTGATGTTCTCACCTGAATTCAGTCTGTAAAGAGAACTCTGCAACACTTCTGTTTTATCTTCTCGCTCTTGAATTAAAGCATAAAACTTAATTATTTGCAGGCAGGTTAAGGAGGAAATTAAAGGAATGGATATATGTTACATAAAAAGAAATCCCTTACAATAAAAATAAAGCAGAAGCATATTACTTACGTGTCTTTGCTTCTGAATAATGGGTATTTTTTTAATCAATTATCTACATAATTATGTAAACTGGGTGCAATGTACGGTCGTAAAAGCAATCATTTTATTCTAACCTTCCTTCTTCAAGGGTGCCTTGTGTAAAAAATCAAGTTCAGTACCTCTAGAGTCATAAGCCGGGCTTTTAGGGCTACAAAATAATAAAATCAACGCGTTATGGCAGGTCAATTTATCGAGAGTCAATTAAATATAGTTTCCTAAAATCGTATGGAAAGTTTAACGTGTGCTTCACTTGTGTTACATATACGGATTTATCGTTGTAAATTACTGATGAAATTCCGAGAGTGTGACTCGATTAATTCAAAAGAAAATATCCAAGTAGATTACAGAAATGGTTCACAAGTTGTAAACTGGTAATGCGTTCACAAAACCTTCCTAAATTATGGTGCCGATACGAATTTATCGTTCATAATCACTTATAAAATTCCAAAATTTTGCGCAGTCTGAAAGTGGGAACCCCTTGGGCAAATTATCCACTTTTCTGCTTCGAGCTCTACGCTCCCCTCTCACGTTTTGCTGACAGAAAAGATCTGGCGCCGTTTAAGACAGCAAACATATCATGCGCTACTCGAAAAATACTTGGGCAAAAGGGAAGTGTTTTTTTTGAGCGATGTTATCCCAGGCATAGCTGTCGTGACTCCCTAATTAAATCTGTGGCAGAACGTATGTAGAAAATTTATTTAAACACATCATTACCTCACGAAACGTTGACGAAATACGGCAACAATTTCTATATCCGTACTTGAATTACAATCACAAATGAACACATCACAGAAAGGTCTAAGGTATACCATGTTGATTTCAAGACTCTGATGAAGTTCACGACCCTTGTTTCAAATCCTCTTAAAAAACCTTGATTAGTAAGTATTGATAAGGCTGATAAGATCTGGGATTATTATGCAGGGGTCCATTCAACGAGGAACCCCAACAACGCAAATACTGATCCTTTTGATATTTAGATGATTCATTGGGTGCGCCTTTAGAGGCCTGAGTTTTAATTAGGTCGTTCCAATCACAAATCACTGTCAAGGCTTTGGTGTGCATGCTTGCTTACAAGAGTTTTTACATTTAAGCTTCAAGGAATCATTGAAAACCATATGAAAACATTGTGCATAAGCGATAACATTTCCTAATACCTTTTAAATGATTTTCGCATGCCTTTTACTTACACGTAAAACTTGTACAATATAGGTGTGAATAAAAACCTAGATTTTATCATTGCAAGAGCCTGAGTACGTGCAGGTATGCTTCTAGGTGTTTTTAAGACTTCCGCCTTGTATGCCGGTTGTCTATCCTTCGGGAAGCTTTTCTTTGTGTGAGAAAATAAACCTGTCATTCTTTCTGTGACTCTGGCGAACCAGAGTCAGAATCCGCTGGCTTCTGTACCATCCGGTGCAAGGTTATTTGTTTCTCCATGAAAAACAGGTAGGCAAATATAAATTGCTATCTTTGTCGCGTTGCTCCAAATTCTACTTTGTCAGTGTGTTGGTTTTCTAAAATATTTGACAGTCAATCATCTCCTTTTCCTTAACGGGCTCAAGACGAAATTACAATTAAAGCTGTTCAAGGAAGCTGTTCGAGAGATCACCCAAAGTAGGAGTATTTTCATCGTCATGATACTAAGTGCACTCCTGTTCAAAGCGATTCTTGTTGCTGTGCTAAGCTTTCTGGATAATTGGCACGCGGATGCGTGTTCAGGTTGGTGTGAATCCACGTTCATTCTTATCCGCTGTCAAGAATAAGGGTATTGTTGTTCTGAGTGTATCCTCAGCCTTATTCGGGAGAAACTTTATAAAATCTCTCGTGATCTCTAAATCCATATATTAAAGCAACTATAGTTTAGTCATTGAATTGAACATGACCTTGTGTACGTACCCAGATGAAACAATATCAAGATATTTAGACTGAATGTGGATTGCTGCACATTAAATAATGATCTTAAACTAGAATAAGTCTATCATGGCCATTCAGGTAGCTTGTTAAAAAAGAATTCGCCTTACTTGCCTGGCAGCAAGGCCATCATATCATTATATCATACCCTTGATATCGAAAAAGAGTAGATAATGGTCCACGTTTCTTCTTCTTCGCATTCGTAGGAATTCCAGGTTCAAAATAGAAATCCGGATACGCGGCATGTTTAGTAATTTTAACTCTTCCCATTCAAGCGGAAATTGACTGCATTCTGCATTTAAATTGGTTTCATTCAAAAGACTCACTCCATTTTCGCCAAACTTTGTGCCTTTTAGTCAAGGGGAGGTTATGAAGACGGGGATTTACGATCTTCCTAAAGAAAAGTATGTAATCAACAGCTAACAACTATTATTTCCATAAATGATAACGTCCTTGTGATAGCAACTATTTAGTCAACCAAGGAGTCTGGAAGTCTTAAGGATTGCAAAACAAACTCGAAAGGAAAAAAACTAGATCCATTTAAGCAACTCGATGATGTAAATGTATATCATTATCAATTTGTGCTTTGTGTCGCCAAAAAAAGCTTCCGATATTGTCTCTTTCTCTGCAATTTTAATATAAGGCTTAGATGTATAGGGTGTGTAAGATGGGATTTGCCAGTTACGCTACGTCGAATAAATTCACGTTTATGTTTGTAAAAAAATTTTGACTCGACTTAACAATTACCCCAATGTCGCAGGCGAAAATGAAACTGCAAGATTCTTCCTGTATTTATTAACATATATTTTGATTATTAAGTTCTAGGTTCGCATCCTAAGCTTTAAAGAAAACAAATTTTCTGAAAAGGCAGGGGTGGTGAAAGGAAAAATCCAAAACTCCTAATTAGACCGTCGACAAATTTTCATTCATTTAAATCGGACTATGATTTTCAGTGTAATTTAGTGTTATCAACTGAATTGATAATGCAAATTGGTCACCGTGAATAGTTTAAAGGCTGACATTTCGAGCGTTAGCCCTTCGTCATAGCGATTGATGCTATAATCTCCCACCGATACAGCACTACTGAGTTTCTTTAGCAATTAACCTCCTTTAGTCATTTGACCAAGATTTTCGCCTTATTCACAAAACAAAGAAAAAGACCAAACGGAAGAGCCGGTTACCCACTCTTCTATAGACACGGCGTAGAGGAGAACAAAATAAAAAAATTATCATTGTTTACCAATTGACCCCCAAAAAATCAGCTCGTTAGCCAAGAGGAGTTCCAGCCACGAACTCGTTGAGAAACGATTTTTAGAGATTTATATTCTAATGAAGCGTAAATCAAATAATTTCAGTTAGATAGTGAGCTGGTTCCATCTCGTGAAATAAGTTCAAGTCAGGCATCATCGACTTTTTGATAGATTTTGTCAGATTTTTTGCTTAGCCTGTAGGCTCTCATTGGCCAAATCATCGCTATATTCAAAAATTGATCAGGTACATGGAATAAAGATTGATATAACGCGAATTAAGATTATTAACGTACAACACCAGGACTTACGAATTTTCTTTCACTGGAAAACTGTAATTGACAGAAGTGGAAAAATCATCATACAGGGCAGGTTACCGGTGTTTATAGAAGTATGTGAACTTCATAACGTATGTTCTGAAATGTGACCTGTCAGTCAGTATATAATTATGATAGTATTGGCGGTGGAAAGTGACGGAGTCAGCTGATAGATGGGTCACAGTTATATAAGGGTTACTGCATTTTCTGCGTCAGGGTTATTTTAGGGGATTCTACAAGGGAAAAAGCTTTATACATCGGTTCCCAGTATTTGTTTCCGCGTTTGCTCGCCTGATGAGGGAGTCGTTAGTAAGAACACTGAATTTAATATGTAATTTTTAAAGGACTACCGTAACCTCTTCCAAGCATTAATATTGCAATTGCGGGTGTTCGAGTAATATGGATCTTAGTTATGGATCAGGAGGGCATCTTTGGTGTTTCGGGTGGAATTCAGAGAAGTTTTGCTTCTTTTTCAGTTCCTTACATTCGTGAAAAGGAAGGAAACGAGGTAAAAGTCATCAAGGTGACCGGCGGAGAGGATGTTAAACTCACTTGCCAGATCAGAACCGCTAATCAGACCTCAAAACCAGGGTATTACTGGCTCAAAGACAATCAGACGCTCAGTCCATCGAGTCATCAACGTCTGAGGTTAAAACTCTACAGATACCTAGAGATAAAAAGAGCTAAGAAAGAGGACACCGGCCTCTACACCTGTGTCGCAGTAAATGACTGTGGCAAGAACCCTTTTACGATGCACCTATTTGTCGGAAGTAAGTAAACATTTGCAACCATCTAAGTTTTTTTAAAAGTACAAGTACGCACGTAATTTATAGCGGTATCCTGGGGAGCAAAGTTCTTTTATACTAGTTGTGTGTGACAAACTGAGGTGATGTCAGTTTAAGTAGGAGTTGCTGAGGTAGGCAAATAAGGAGGGAAAAGATGGTAATTTCAGACTTGCCAACGAAATGCCAAGGGACCGGGGAAATTGGTTCGTTACATCGAGGGTTCGTCATATCGAAAACCTCGATTCAACAAATTTGCGGAAAAACAACCAAAATGTTCGTTATATCGTGGCATGGTTAACAATTTCTTTATTTTCTTCTTTCTTTTTTTTTTTTTTTAAGGAGAGAGGTACCACAGGAATCGGAGCAATTATTGTAAGTTATATTACTGCTTTAATGTCTATGTGCAGAATTATTTTTAAAAACATTTTTTAAAAATCTAAACTACTGAGCAGCACTTTGCTAACAGTAGTTTTAAAACTTTTTAATTCTCCTACGCGTTTCGTCGAACTGTCGTAGACTTGAGGGAGTTTTACAAGTTAACACCAAACGCCTGTATTTATAAACCATAGACAGCGACTTTTACTGGGGCCAATGACCTTATAGGCTTGGCTGGACTTACGAACAGGAACAGGCGAAGTTGTGAAAAATTTTGAACACTTTTAAAGCAAGGTTAGAGAAATATGTAGGGGCCACGGTTTTAATTTAGTGCTAACTTGTTAAAATTCCTGAAGAAGTCCACGACAGTTAGACGAAACACGTCGGAGAGTTTTACAACTACTATATGCAGAGTGCGCAATTACTTTTTTATTACATAAATGGCAAAATATTTGAGGAAATTGCATTTGCGCACGATGTCCGCGCGATGAAGCCCTTTCAATGCCGCCACAAATATCAAAAAAAATGTAACTCTTAAAGAGATTCAATCAACACTTTATTCACAGAATACAGTTATCAATGTTACATGCACGACTTCATTCAGTTACATTACAATCAATAAATCCTTGCCGCAAACAGCAATATAGCTCAATCAGCATCAAGCAATCATGCCCTCTTGATTACCAATAGTGCCCTCGTGATTAAGAAAAAAATACTCTCTGTCTCAGCAAATCTGCATTCAGTAATTTTGCCCCGCATGTGATAAAACTCTGAACCATCATCAAAAGTTTAGTACTGTAGAACACTTAGAATAAAATAATGTTTAGACTCTAACTTGAAATGTGTTAGTAAGGGGTGGCTTCCGGGCAGTTGTCGAGAAGTTCAACGCTCAAATGCTGTGGCTGTTCTGCGCTTCACAGCGGCTCCAAGATTTACGGTATCGCAAAATAAGATGAGGCGCAACCTTCTTCAAGTACCCGTTGGAAACTCTGTAAAGCTGGACTGTTCTGCTGACGGAAACCCTCGTCCTACCGTGAAATGGTACAAAGACGGAAACTTGTTTAAAGAAAGGAGAAGTGGCCACAAACTGTCTTTGAGTCCATGGACAACCTGGTTGAGTCTGAAGGACTTGGTTCCCTCTGACACTGGGTCATACATGTGTAATGTGAGCAACTCATACGGATGGATTAATCATATATACAAAGTAGACGTTCATTGTAAGAGGAAAAATCCTTCAAATTTTTCTGGCCGACACAGACTCTGAAGAGTACTCACGGTTTTCTTTATCTGAGAAAAAGAATCTTCAAACTCTTGTGGTCAATATAAATCCCATTTAAAAAGTCAAATTAAAATAAACATTACAAGTAACGAAACAATGGATGTTTTTAGGTTACATTGACAGTATTGACAGTATTCTCTTTTCAATTTTTTAGAACGAGCTCATGCTGAACCAGTCGTTCTACCCATGGAAAATGTCACAGTTTATCGAGGAGAGAATGCCAGCTTAACATGCAAAGCATTAAGTGATTCCATGCCTCATTTCCAGTGGTTAAGGTGGTTTCCTGTGCGTTCCAACGGTTCGTCCAACAGTTCGGTAGACGGTTCAATTGAAAGTCCTCACTACGAAATCGTGAATAAAGAAGACAGATACCAACGTGTAGTTGTACCACCAAGTGGTAACAAAATGTTTGATTTCCACGGAGTGAAGTTGACTTTGTTAAATGTCACAAAGAGGGACGAAGGAAAATACACTTGCATTGTGGGAAATGCTGTTGGTTACGCAGTCGAACATGCTTACATCGTTGTCCAAAACATCGGTAGGTTAAGCCATTATTAGATTACTAATTCTTCATAATTCTTGTTATCAATTACTTTTATTATTATTATTATTATCAGATTATTAGGGGTTTTCTGTGATGTGCTTATAGCAGCTCTTTTTCTTACCACATTTTGACGTCATCTGTGATATGTTACTGAACAGACGCACGGCAACATGGAATTTATTTGTTAACCCTTTAACCCCTAAGAGTGACTAGCATATAATTTCTCCTTATAATATCACTCTTGAATCAAACATTAAGGTGACGAGAATAGAGGAAATGATCACCAACTAACGCAGCTCTTGATTATCAAACAAATTCTCTTTGTCAGCACCTTAGGAAATATATAGTGAATAGTGTGGAGAATGTGGATACTGATGTTAGGGGTAAAGGGTTAATTCGTTAGGTGTAATTCATTTTCCATGAAGCCTTTGTAAACAGCTTTCTTTTCTTGAGAGTCCCCTTCGTCTCGGGAATCACGGAGGGTCGATTTTTGCACGACTACGTGTTGTGTTTGCTCGAAAGAGCTAGCGCCACTAAGCGGCTTAGGTTTGATTTGGGTTTACAGCACTCAGTTACAGTGTTTGTATCGTGACTCACTTGGATGTTAATAAATCAAACGCGGGCTAACTGAAAAAAGTGACTGCTTAATGATAGCGGATCATTTACTGAAAATTGTTTCCAACCGAGCATAACTTATTTTTTTCACTTTTTTAATTCGTGAAGATAAAGCAAAACCAAATGAAGCTCAGCGAACTGAAAGCATCACAGATGGTAAGTGTAGCCGTGAAAGACGGACGTGATTCATTTTTTAAAATAACATTTGTAATTTCTCTATCTCAGAAAAAAAAGAAGCACGATCTTTCACATTTCTGGTACGTATCTAAAAGACCGGTTATTATTCGTCGTCCTGGGAAGGCGGGGGAGGCACCCTGGGGAGGGGGGCTTCCTGGAAAGGGGGGGCTTGGAGGATTTTGTCTGCGTCACGATAAAATTCACCTGACTCCCTCTCATTGGCAGTTAATTAGCAGTCAATTTTTTGTAGTCCCCCCCCTTTGTACTTTGGCGACGAATGCTGCCCCTCTGTTCCCCCTGAAAACCATGTGATCCACCCTCAAAATCCTCTACCCCTAGCTCTAGGCTGTAAATTATGAATGGTCGCCAGGTGTGCCAATTGTTAAGCATGCGCACGCCACGTGGTACACCACGTGCGCACTAAATATAAGAAAAGCTCATGAAAATCTTGACTGATGGTTGCTGCAAATAAGGATGACCATATTTTCGTTGGATAAACCTTTGTATTTGTGGATCTCTTCCTTTCATGATTCTTTCCATCTTGCCGAGCAAATGAAACACTGAAATGCGATATAACATGTATCAAGAAGCCTTCTAAACGGAGCTTAATTCTGGCTTGAGGGAATGACTTTGGTATCAAACAGAATTATCGAAACGTTTTATTTCCTGTAAAAAACACACAACGCCTATCTCAAAGAATTTTTGAGGGATTTGTTGAAGGTAAAGTTCCCTTGTTGCATTTGGCAAAGACGAGCTCAATACCAGTCGAAACCAGATTTTTTACCCTTCTTTGTTACGACGACTTCAATTACTGATAACCTGTAGATATTCATTCGTTACTTGCTGTTTCGTCACCCTCAGATCAAACCAACTATTTACTATTTGTAGTCAGATCCCTTTACGCGGAACTACCTACTGAAATTTGTCTTGCTTCGTAGCTCAATAGGTATTAGCGCTCATTTGATATTTGAGAGTAAGTCTGTCCTGATCGTGTTCAGCAACATTTGAGCAACTTTTGGCGTTTGGAGTAACTTTTTGCGGTTGTAGCAACCTCGAGGAACTCTCGCCTTTCTCGACAATTTTTGAGCAAAATATAAGTTTAGAGCACATATAAAGGACGAAAAAGTCAACGATTTCATAGAAAACTTCAGTTTACACGAATTCCATGAATTGTTTGTTAACCTTTTGAACACATAACTTGTCACGTGACTACATTTCACAGGCCTATTGAGATCCTTATCTAAGATTTTAACAGATAATCGGCTAAAATGACTTTCGGTAAGACGTCAAATGAACCATGTGTTTTGTTCCGTTTAACTAAAGAGTATTCTTAAATTTCGCCCATATTTGCAAGCAACCCTTTAAAGCTGAGTTTCTTGACCGGTGTTGTTAGCAACTATTGTGAAGGCGAAAAATAAGGTTATAAATTAACATTTATATATAGATATCAACAAATTTTAAGTAGCAACTTTTTGGAATTTTGGCAATTTTTAAGCAACCTTTGTAGTGCTGGGGGAAAGGAGGGAATTCATTCAAGATGGAGAGATATATATGTTTGGTTCATTCTTGTGTAGGTTCTACTGTTAACCTGACACCCATCAGTTCTGAAAGTGAAGCAGTTACGCAGACGTCAATGGGTTGGACTGATAGAATAAGGTACCCGGCGGCTGTAATCGCAGTTTCAGTGGGCGTGGTCGTTCTGTTGATCATAGCTTCCGGTCTCTGTTATTGGCAGGTGAAGAAAGGCCGAGAGAGCTCGTCCGCAACGATGAAAAGCCGACACAACATCGATTCACTTCAAGCGAAGTACGAAGTCCAGTCAAATGAGTACGTAATAGTGGCAGACCTAAAAGGACTTGAGAATGATTTTGGCACTAACTGATTGTAGATAAAAAGCCACATAAAAGAGGAACTCAAAAGTAAAGTTAAAAGAGAAAAAAGACCGAGGGGGCAAAAATAACAGCAAGACATCTAAAACTGCCCGACACGAAGAGCAGTTATCACTTTGTTACATCTATTTGGAAATCGCAAAATACAGTCGCTCAAATATAGATTATTTCAGTCTCTACAAATAGTTTATTGATTCAGTGATGAGCTGGTTTGGAAAAAGTTGTAAAAGCTGTCTTTCATTTTCCTTGCGATTTGATGGATTTCTTTAAATAAGTCTTGAATGGTTGATGTGTTTTAATAAAGTTGTCTCATCGGCTTGGAAAAAGATGCGATTTAGAACATAAAGTGGTGCTATTTGTGGATAAATCGCACGATGAGAGCCTGTCAGATTGAAAGGATCACAACGGATTTCAAAATGGATGTAACAAACATAGTAAATTAACCATGAGCAGAATTTCAGTTTAGCAGAATAAATGAATAAAACCGCATACCCTCAAAGAAACACAAAAGGGTTTGTCAGACTTTGTTCAAATTCAATTCTTCAGTTCAGTTTCGATTATTTTTTTTCTACAACCGTCGAAGGGAGAGGATCAACGTTTTAGTTGTTAGAACCAGTTTCCTTACCAAAGGGACCGCTCTTTTCTGCAGCATGTTTGGTCTGGTCTCGCAACGATGGACGGCTTCAAGGAGATTTTAGTAGGAAACGGTGCTCACACCTTAAGTGTTAAAATAAAGTACTTTATGGGTTTGGAACAAGAAAGTCATGATGTGAATCGTTAATAAAAAAAAAGAGCAAAGGGGAATGGAACAAGGCCAAAGGGCTTGAGCGACAAAAGGGTTAATAGAAGGAAACATCATGGGACGAGAGGAAGGAGTGGGAACATGGATCGGGGGAGTGGAGCTGGGCAAGGTTTTACCTCAGTGTCCCTCCTTCGTATCAGCCTTCTTTTGAAGGTCGTTCTCCAAATTTAACTTTCAAAGTATGCAACTTTGCATTTATTCTCCTGGCTCCTTTTACACTGAGTAATTTTCAAGCTTCAGACTTCTCTTCCCGCCGGCAGCTTTGCAGCAACTTCTACAAGGTACTTTTTATGTCAAACAAAGTTTGTTTTAATTATTTTAAATTTCAAGTGCAAATCGTCATTAAGGTGGGCACACTTCTGTAATTAATCATAGGAAACGTGAGTAGAATTTGTCCCAAAGGAAATTGGATTAAACTACAGGAAGTGGTTATTGCATTATCTTCAGTGAGATACATCGTTCCTCTCAGGGCACATAATTTCTATTTATGTATCCGGCCTGTTTTGGACTCTGTTTGCTTAACTTTTGGCGAATGTAACAAATAATCTAGATTTTAAAAGGCGAAAAAAATCTGTATTCAAAAGTTAATTTCAATGTTGTCGTGTGTTCACCCAAGTGTGTCCATGAAATAGACCTTTTCACAGTTCCCAGCGCCATATTGGACATGCAACCGCTCATGACTCATGTTAAATCTCTGGGAGCGGTTTAGGTGAAATTCGTGCGTGGGCAGTAAAATTGTTCGATTTTTAAGGAAAATGGATGGTCCTAGCCGAAATCTCGATAGAGCTAATTTTTCTCCCAAAAAGAAAGCAAAGCAGTGTGTCGCTTTTGGTTGTTCAAATACATTTTATGGCCCCAATGGTTTGCCTACGAGCCTTCACTTCTTTAAGTTTATGCACGGAGGCATGTATTTTTGCTAATTATATATCGTTCTATACTCATCTTAATCTCTGTGAATTGTGAATGAGAGTAACTATTGTTGCAAAATTAGTACAACTTTTCTATGAGGTACCTGAATTGTTTTAAGTTCGATAGAGTTTTCTTAAATTCCAGCAGTTAGTCAATAAGTTCAGTACTGCTCACCTGTTTACTACGTGGCTTGCCTAAAACACTCCTAACAGAGAAACTCTTGGAAATCAATTGCTTTTAATGAAATAACCAAGACACTGTATCTTCAGAGTTTTCACTTATTATGGCAGACCCAGAAAACTGACACAAATTTGGTAGCAATTGTGACAAAAGCAGTTTTCAGTAGTTGTTGTTTTTTTAATGATAGCATAGTAATCCACTATGGATGCCACATGGAACTCTCAAAAATTATTTTTGTGTGCTTTATGTATGAATCTATTTGATGCTTCAAATTGAAAAAAGAAAAGGTGAGTTTCACCAACTAAAAGAGTTCTCGACACAAAGATGAACTGTGACACTAAATTTTATTATTCACAAAATTGTCCTCATAACAAAAAGTTTGAAGAAAGTCTCGCAAAAAATAATTTCTCATACAATTCGATGGTCTGAAAGATTCTCTTTCAAAAAAATCTTATGGTAACTGTAACAGTATGAAATAAATATCTTGATTTAGATATATTTCTCAATCTTTTAAGTATCTTCTTTACATCTCAAAATTATATCATAACATTGGTTAACACAATGCAGTAAGAACTAGTATAGCAAACCTTTGTGTCAGAAGGCCTCTGAGTGCTGAGAATGGGAATATCAATTCACTGAATGTTTATCACAAACAGAAACTTAAATGTGTGTAAAGGACTAACATTGTTGAGATCAGTAGCTGAGAGGAAGCATTTCTGTTCTCTTCCTTTAACCCTTAAATACCCAAGATCTGATTCTTACCTGTTCCCTCTAGTTGCTACACATTTACATGTAAATGCGTTATGAGAATTTGATGTAAACGGAAGATAACTACTGCCTGATAAGTTTCAGTATTATCATTATCTGTTTGCTGGATAGTGTTTGGATATTATCGGGAGAAGTTACATGAATCAGTCACTTTTAGGAGTTTTTGAATTGTCTAATATTTTGGTCTGATTCTTTCAATGCTGTCTTGCCACCTAACAAATTACCATGAGTCGCGAACTGAAATGGTTTTCAATGTATCACGAGCATAAGTTGTCGTGGGCCAGATGGGTTTCAAAATATTATTACATCTGTTAGCTACAGTTTCCCTCATAGGTTGATAGAAAGAAGGGTTATAATCAAGTGGTTCTACAGGCTCTATTGTATAGTTTCCCATAAGAAACAATATACAAATGGCGAACTAAAATACATCTTGGTTAACCAAATGGGAACAACTTTAACTGAAGAATATGGTATAACAACAAATACCACATCAACAACAGCAGCAAAAACAAATCTCCTCTACCTAGATGGCTACAGCCTTTGCCGCAGGGCTAAAAATCGGCGGTCGCACGTTCGCCAGTAGCGAGTTAAAACTGACCAGGGCCACCAAAAGTTAACGCTTAAATGCCCGATGTGCGACTATGCTACAGAATTTCGAAAAGTTTGCTATATAAATTATACGAAGTACAAAATTAAAATTAAAGCTCAATATGTAATTTTATTAGACTACCATTCACTTCGTTTCTTTGCTTGGACTCTGAGATCATCCATTTTAGTGAGTTTTTAGTTCTGAAGTGGAAATTCCGAGCCGTTTTAACAGTGATTTTACGAGCGATCCACATTCACATCATATAGACACCACTTTGATTTTGTGATTGCCACGTAACTCTGGACTTTTGTGTTCTTTCCTTTTAATTAACACTCCGTTAAAAGCCGTGGAGCGTTTATTCAAGTTTGTCATTTTAAATTAGA
>NC_089312.1:14409889-14484889 GCF_036669915.1 Pocillopora verrucosa
TCGAACCTGTATTAAGCAGTAAAGTATTAAACAGTCACCCTGTATTAAGCGGTCGGTTGTCGTAGACCCGAATTTGTTTCCCCTTGATCAGTGTAATTTTTACGTCTTTAAGTGGTCACCTCTCTTAAGCGGTCGTGGTCACCTTAGTGGATCAATATCAGTAGCTGGGAACAGACCCTTATATAAAACTACCGTACAATTTTAACAAAACACCCCCTATATAACTCGCCTTAAGCGGTCGTGGTCACCTTAGAGTAAGTCACAACGGCCTGCTTCTATTATCCTCCAGCTGTGTTGAACGGTCACTAAAGCGGAACTACTCAAATAAAACTAAGAATATTATTACAACTAAAATTTAATTACTTCTCTCCCGAAATCAATTTTTAATATCTTTGAGCCGGTTTTTGTACATTAAGAGTTTAGTTATGGCATATAACGGCGTTTTTTATAGTGTTCCTTTTCTGTGGAACCTGTATTAAAGTGGTCAACCAGTACCAAGCGGTTACCATTCCCCGTGGGTGACTGCTTAATGGAGGTTTTACTGTATATGCCAGGAATGGGTTTTAACGGTCCGAGCTTTTGACCAGTTTCTTGGATTCATGCCTACGCATGCGCCAGTCGTAATTTAGCCCCCCTTACCTGATTTAACTTTATGCTCAGGAATGCGGTTTAACTTGCGGTATCCGCGATTGCCGTGAGATGTTCACATCTATGCTAGTACCCATTTCATTGGTCGACGATTCAATTGATATGATAGAAATAGCCGAGTCTACTTCGGTGGGATATGCTTTAACCTGTAAAACGATTTTCCTTACCATAGGCCGTCATAAAAATGAAACATTGCATGACAAGAAAGTCTCTACCGGATTGTGTTTTGACCTTTATCTGGCATTTACTCTGTTTTGTCTTTTTTCATAGAGAAAATTCGAAGTTTTCCTCAGATCTTATCTATTTGGGAACAGAAAAAACCTGAATATGCTGGAACCGATTTGCAGATGCACGCCATTGTCCTTTCCAAGGATGAGAATACGAAATTCTTTTGGTATTTCAGCAAAAGCTTTGTTCCAGATGAAACCAATCTAGGCACTTTAATCAACCAAACTTTGTCTGAAAGTCGTCTGGAGACACTGCCTAGTAGCGGTGTATCGTGGCTTAAATGGAAGGTAGTCCTGAATTTGAAAAATCTTTCTGTGGCTGATTCGGGTTCATATTGGTGCCAAGCTGAAAATATCGTTGGAACTGTTCAACGTCAGACCCCGCTTAATGTGACTACAAGGCCCATTACACCATCTCCTTCAGGTAGGAAGTGATTGAGTAAGCATGCTGAGGCAAATGGATTATGTTACTTCAGAAACCCACTCCAGACTATCTGTTAGCCCTTTTCACTCCTAAAATCTCATTAGTGATTCTCCCTTCTGTCTGACATACAGTTCCTATTCTCATCACTTTTCTTCTTGGTACTGTATTGATATTGAGAGGAGAAATTCTGTCTTGCTTACTCATGGAAGGTAAAGGGTTAAAAAGGGTTTGGGAGCGGCAAGGGAGATATAGAAGATAAAGAACCAATATTCAGTGGGCGATATGGTGGTACGTGCTCTGGTTTGCGGGCTCGATACCCGGCCCGTTGTTCGCAGGCAAGGTACTTTACTCTCACAGTACCTCTCCCACCCAGGGGTAGAGATGGATGCAGGCATCCTCTCGCTGGGGGAGAATTTGGATCAATTTTTGGTGGGTTTGTCCTTTGTTCGATATAATTTGAGGGCTGTCAGGTATTTGCGAATAGCGGATGTTGTTAAATCAGACAGTGGAAACTTTTCTTGCGTGGCTTCCAATAGTTATGGAACAGCAAATTGCACAGTGAGGTTGATTGTTGAAGGTAAGTTCAACCCAATGCGGTTGAGGTTTCTGGAAGAATTGAATGTGAATGTTATCTAATCATTGACGAGGTTATGTAAAGGAGGTTCTTGTTCCACAAAACATAGTTTTTAACTCGTGAATTGTGCGCATGCGCAAGAGCGAGTTCTAGATACCATGTGGGGAATGGCATTCGCTCGCTCGCTCGATTGGTCGATTCCTGTAAACTTTTTTTAGATTTTAGGCTTTTGAGTGCATTTGATAGTTTTTAGCGAGCAGTAAACAGAAGAAATGGCAACCTTTGTTGCTAAGAATAGTGGTGGGGTGAAAAAGAAGCCAATGATAATCTTAAAAGAGTTTTTTTTTCTTTTTAGTTTCAACAAGCGGCGCTAGCGACTGGCAGGCATGCAAGGATTCACACTGAAATAACAGAACAACCTTCGTTTTTCATAAAATTGTAATTTACAATCCTTGAACTCGAAAACAATCCGAAGATTCATTGAAAATATTACTTACTGCGAAGCGCTTGAAGTTTACAGATGTTCAAAAGCTTTTTCTGTTATGGCGTGAGATTGAGGACAAAATTGATCATTACGTTTCGTCGCGTGTGTTTTTCCTGTGTGAAGCAACAAAAGATGCCGGCGACTGACGAAATTACAAGTTAACACGAAAATCAGATAACACCTAAACAAACAATTTTAGCTACCGATTTTCAGTGAATTTTTAAAGAACAATTTTCTTTTAAGTTTCATACATACAACGTACTAAAATGCGAAAGTTACACACCACAAAATTGATAAATAGGCCTGAAATGAAATTCTATCTTGTTATTGATTATACTTTGCCTAGCACGTGACTTAAATCTACCCAGGCGGAGATCCAAAATGACGGTGGCAGGCTTGGCTTAGTTACATCACTCAAAACTCGTTCCAGTTTGTCTGATTTGATAAAGAGGGAATCATTAATGTTCTCATTAAGACAGTATTGCCTTGATTTTCTTATATTTACAACGAAAGACAGTAAATTTCACTTTTCACCCACATTTACTTCCAACCTTTTCTTTTGAACCAGAAACAAAAATGATAGACGTTTAAAACACATGACATCATCCACCTTGTCAAATGTAATAGCATGATCATTTCAATTGTAATGCCTTCTTATCCCAACGTTATTTTGTTTCTTTGCTACACTAGCGAACACTGAACTACTGCTCGTACTCTAGATATGACAATCAACCACAAAATTCCCTAAACCAGATAACATTAAACATCATGTGTCAAAATCATGTGTCAATTCACGAGTTTGCTCACAGAGCACTTTGATTATCTCTTTCACCTTGTAGTCATTTGACCGCATTATAAGATTCCAAAGACCAACTTAAAGGGTAACTGACGCCTAACAAGTCACTTTTTCGGAATACTGTTTAAATACCTCGGCTAACACTTTGAAACAGATACAAGGTGCTTTGAATGCCTCTTTGTGCCTTTTTTCGCCGGGAAAACTGTCCTAAATGTAGCTTCGTGAGTCATCCACCATAAACGCTTCGATTTTGTTAATGTGACCTTCACGTCACACGTGTGTACGTTAAGCAAAGTAAATATGGCGGATAGTACTTCGAGTGAAAGCAGTTCTATTTCGGGGTCTGATTATTCGGATTTTGAGGCTTCGATGGAAGGCGAACATAATGAAAGGGTTTATGAATCTGTTGGTGAAATCAGACCCTGGCAATTTGAACCGCCAGGACGAACGTAGCCTAAAATAGAGCGCAAGAGTCAAAGGAGGATCCATAGCCCGTGCGCCGCGGCCGCCTCAATCAAGAAAGCGAAAATGGTGAGTGCATTTACGATTATACTCGTTCACACGCGATTGAATCGGTTTTAAGTATTCCTGTGTTGAGTTTGACGAACGATTGAAGATTTCTCGGGTTTTACTTTAATACACGATGCAGCAAAAAATAGCATTCGTACATGTAGAATTGTAAATAAAGTAAAGTAGCCTAAAGTTTGAATTATCTCTCACGTTTGTGACATTTATAGAGCTGATAGCTGTTCCTTTTGGTGAAATCAATCACACAAGTTGTGGTCTCTATTTTTTCTATTCGACATCGTGAAAAAAATTGCTACTTTACTGATTTTTTTATTACAAGGTGTCAGTGTGGAAACTGCCAAACAATGTGGAGGGAGGAAGAAAACATCTTTTGCCAAGAAGTGGATGTGGTCAAAAATTAAAATTTTGAGGATGTTACAGTGGACAGTTGCAGGCAGAAGCCAGATGTATTGTCCAGCATCTAGGGTTTGAGGAAACTGGTGAAGGCTGACTCCCTCTACATTTGTTTTGTTTTCTTTGTTTCAGATTCTGTTGTTTTCCGTCCTTATTGTAAATATCAACGCGGCTAAGAGTTGTACAGTTTTGGATAACTTGAGCGTGAATATATACATATATCTATATATATATATATATATATATTTTTTTTTTTTTTTAAGTTCAGTTCGTAGTTTGAGAAAGATTACGTGCTTTTTATTTCCGTAGCACGAGTTTGTCGCGGACTCGGTCCCTTTTTTTTACCAAAGCACTGCGTTTTAAACGGAAGGTACAAGGTAGTCCCGTGACTTGTGCTTTAATGGTTTCCTCTCTCAGGCTGTCGGCTTGTTTTATTTATGATACTGAGCGCGAGTAATTTACTGTTCACTCAGCTGACATTGGTACATTTTTGAAACGAGTAACCTTTCGGACAGGATTGATTTCATCATGTTTCCGGTCGCAAATGAGAACCAACGCTGAGTGTGGCGCTCATAACAAGGCGATTCTTGTAACATCCGTTTACAGCATGTTTCTGTTATTATACACTTCCATTGGAAGTTAATTAAACTTAGGCACACGAATGTGCTATATATGCTGCTCAATGTTAGTTGTAATCATTCCTGGAGAACTCTCAGTTAGAGACGAAACGCGTCGAAAGAAATAAACAAAAAGTTACCACAGTAGGAAGTCTTCCTTTGTGCTGCTCACTAGTCTCCATTAAAAAAAATATTTAAAAAAGGATAGATCTTGTTCATTTCCGGACCGTGGAAGGAGAGTTTCGTTCACGAAACCAGATGACGACCTCCCCTAATACGTGACAATACTTTGCGTTTAGTCACGCTAACTCGTGAACCGATGGGCCTGAGGTCACAGTGATATACACCAGACAAAATCTAAAGACAAATACTTTTCGGCTTGGAATTAAAAAGCATTTTTTTGAGTATAGGAATCGATAGTGGTTAAGAGGGAAAATTGTGGGAACATATATATTTTTACAGCTGTTTGGAATGGCGTGCAAATTACCCGTGGCTCTGAATACGGACACGCGATCCGTCGCGTTTCGATTATTCAACCTTCGTTATGTTATTTCTCACTTCGTATTTCGTAGTCTCTAAATGGTGACCTATATCAGAATCGAACAAATCTTATTTTTTTTCCGCTCGTAAATTTCGGCAGCAACTGAATAGCCGGGACGAATTTGTTACTTTCAGGTCATGACATAACACTTTTCACTGCCTTACACGTGTGACGTATCACATCACGTGACCTGAATCGAACCGTTTCCAAAATGGCCGTCGATTAAGCGTAAAAAAAATGTAGGAAATTTGATTTTGCACAATATATCGTTAATTTGCCCATTTTGGATTCTTTAACCTAAGAGGAATGTATTGGAACAAAAAAAAGAGGAAAAAAAAATTTGGCGTCAGTTACCCTTTAACCTTTCAAAAGTTGTCTTGAAATGTGCGGAAATTCGACTTTTAGACTCCGCCATTTTTAAACTTCTCCCCCACAATCGAAAAGGTTCCGTTGGCGGACAGATATGGTCAGCAGCTTGATTGACTGTTTGAATGACAACTAATCTAAATGGAATGGAGACGCCTTAATCTTGACGCGGTCAAACAAATCAAATACCAGGAATGGCCAAGTTTCATACAGACGATGTTGATATACTTAATCCTTGGAGATAAACATTTTCATTTCATTTACAGTACATTATCGACTGAGCTTTGAAAATTGATCTTCTCTTGCAAATGTTAGTTTATCCTCATTTCCTTGTAGTTCTGATAATATGGTAGATACATGATTTTAAGAGTGTAATTAGTTATTAAAATACAGCCTATTTTTCTTTCTTTTAGAAGCCAAAACCTGCCAAGCAGACCAGTTTACTTGTGCCGATAAAAGTTGTATTCCATTGTCTTGGAAGTGTGATGGTCTTAATGATTGCCATGATAGGTCAGATGAAAACGGATGTCCAACGACGGCTCCTCTGGTTTGTTCAAAAGAAATGTTTCGCTGTGATGGAGACTGCGTAAAAGGTCATTTGCAATGTGATGGAAAAAACGATTGTGGTGATGGATTCGATGAGAGAGGATGTGGTGAGTATAGAAATAGTTCATTCATGAATGAGAAGGTGTGAAAGATGCTTGTGTTAAACTATTTGATATTTAAATGTTCTATGTAGTTTCTATGCTCTATGTTCTATGTAGTTGAAAATTGTATCTTGGTATAAAGTTGTCTTCTTGTACAGCTTTTGAGTTTAAAGGAAACGTTTTGCAAGTATGATATGAAAAAGAAAGGAATTTGTTTATTAGCCCTGGGATACTGGTCATTGGTAGTTGTTGTGTTAAAAAACAGCTTTTTTCTTTTGCTCAGATCCAACGGCTTCACCAACAAATGTTTCAAGAGGTACAGTTCATTGATATAATATAACTTAATTACTTCTACTTATTAGATAGCAAGGTAGTCTTGAGGTAGATCCGAGTGTTCTGATCGGTTCTTACTTGGTCCGTATTTTTGCCATACGGACTGTTTCCACTGAAACGGTCACACACCGTGTATTTTTGTTTTGATAAGTAAGCAAATTCAAGAACAGATTTAACTCAATAACCTCGCTTGCTCGAGCCACAATGGGGAATATTGGCCCCTGGTCGTTTTTTGTAAGGACCTCGCTGCAGTTGGTCCATACTGCGATGACCTGGGCCAATGTTTCCCAGTATGGATTACAAATGCCTTTATTGTGTAGCTCCTTACTTTTGAAGCAGATAGTCAAGAAGTAGAAAAGAGTAGAGAGACTGAAATCACATTCTTAGACACGGTTGTCTACAAAGGTGAAAGATTCCAAAACGAAGCTATCCTCGACGTCAAAACTCACTACAAACTGACCGAGACCTTTCAATATACACACTATTCATCTTGCCATCCGCCAGGTGTTAAGAAAGGCTTTATTAAAGGAGAAGCTATCAGACTTCTAAGAACAAACTCCTCGGAAAGAAATTTCCAGGAGGCCATGTGTAACTTCCAAACACGACTTGAAGCACGTGGTTACCCAAAAAGCCTAATTGAAAAAACGTTAACTGAGGTCTCGTTTGCCGCAAGGCAGTCGACACTTAAAAAACAAACCAAAAAAACGACAGGCAAAATATTGCCTTTTGTGACAGCATACCACCCAGGGGTTAAAAATTTAAAACAAATACTGATGCAAGAATGGAACCTCATCCAAAATCAGCCGCTGCTGAAAACAATTTACAAAACGCCTCCGATTATATCATAAAAGAGGTAAATCGCTCAAAGACATACTCAGAGCGAAGCTTTAATTAAAGGCTTTTGCGTCGCAAACGTAAAACCACGCAGGGGAGTCTGTGTAGTTCTGTCTATGACCTTTTCAAACACCAACTCATCTCGTCAAAACCATGCTCCCAGTGTTACCTTGCATGTTTATCTTCTAGTTCCTCCTGACTTCTATTGTTTATGAAGTCTTTGATGATTAGAAATGATAACCTGGAAACGTATCTCGTTCCTAAGGTGAGAAGACTCGCGATGCTCTTGTCCCCGGAATCGTCTCGGCAGGCGTGCTAATTACCGTAGCCGCTTTATCTTTTATCTGTTGGCGCTCTCGATCCCGAACTAAGGAGCCAGTGAACGATTCAATTTCAATGTTAGGTAAGTCTAACTTGGAAGAGAGGTCAGTAGTTTTTTTAGAGGTTTAAAGATCTCTTTTTTACTTCTTAGTTTGTGTAGTCTATGTACTGAAAGCCGAAAGCTCGCGTGTTTGAGGCAGAGAACGCCCTTTGATCTCATTATGAATTTTAACGGTGCCAGTCCATATTTTTAATATTGTTAAGGTGATTCCTCAGCATTGAACTGTGCATCCTGTATTGGCCTTAAAAATTACGTAATCAGGCAAGTAAGCGCGCGCATATTCCGAGAACACGGTATTGTTTTTCAATAAGTGGACTGGGTAATGAGATAGGATGGTCTTTAGCTCGTGAACTAGCATGGTGACCTATATTTTTTTAATTGCATAATTATTATGTATAAATTTCCCCCTTTAAATTGGGCAAATTAAAAAACATTCATCGAATTGGAAAAAAAGATATTACTAAAATCGTGCACAGACTGTTACTCGACGATGCAAATTATGACTTAAAAACAACGACTCGAGGAACGTTTTGAGTTGAGGTCGTTTAAAATTGCGTGATTTTTTCATTACATATCAAATTGTTCAATACGCTCAAGACTTTCAACCTATCGAGATTTTCAATTTTAAAATGTTACTTTAATCAAATTGTTCAATACGCTCAAGACTTTCAACCTATCGAGATTTTCAGTTTTAAAATGTTACTTTAGCCAGCCTTGCTTCCAGCTGCAGCAAAATGTGCCGCGAATCAATGAAATGACGCACATGATCAGTGCCAGAACAGGCATAAATGGGGCAAGTTTGGCCCATCATATCTCTTAAACGAGCACGGTGACCAACCTTTTAAATTGTACTTTTCGAAACAGACATTGGTAGGGAACATTTTAAGGAAAGTTAAAAAGAGAATCGTTTCATAACTTTATTTCAGTTTTTCTGAGGAATCACCTTAACTGGTTTTGAGTCAAAATCTGACTCCTATAAATTTTTACTATAGAACTGTCAGCCAGCAACATATCCTTAATTTTGCTTTCAGAACTTGAATTTGAATACGACGCGTTCGTTATTTTTAGCTCCCAAGACTCGGATTGGGTGACTAAAACTCTAATTCCAACTTTGGAGGAAAAGCACGGTTTTAAATGCTGTGTACACTACAGAGATTTCGTTGTCGGAGTACCTTTTCGTGAAAATATGGTTAACAGTGTTTACAAGTCAAGAAAAACGATAGCTGTTGTGTCTAATAACTTTTTCAATAGCAATTATTGCGGTTCTGAAATGGATTACGCACTTCAGCGACACATGGCAAGGAAAGATAACAGTTTGGTCGTCATCAAACTTGATGACGTTGGCAGAGGAAAACTCCCAAAGGAGCTGCGAAAGAGGAGCTTCATAGACCTTTCAAAGAATGTTGAAAAGGAACACTGGGAAAGAAAATTGGTTCAATGTTTAACGATCCCTAGCGATTTATTACAGGAACAGATTTTGTAACAAGCTTTTTGATAATGAGGTTTTACCTACTTTTGTATGTGCGGTAACTAACTCGAAACTTGGCGAAACTTGTAATAATAATAATAATAATAATAATAATAATAATATTTAACAAGGGAGACCAACACGCCACAGCGTTTTTCAGTGGGACCTCATTAACTAATTAACTAAATTAATTACCTTAATTGAAATAATAATAATAATAATAATAAATAAATAAATAAAATAAAATGTGTTTACAAATAAATTTAAAAAGAGTCAAAATTTCAAAATCGGTAACTAATCGAAATATCAAAGTTTAAAATTAATCAAAATCTTTTAAAAAAGTTTTCAGCTTGGATTTAAAAATAGATAAGAGATGTTTCTTTCAGATCAGTTGGAAGACTGTTTCAGTCCTTCGCAGCTTGATAGATAAATGTTTGTTTACCCCAGTTAGTTCGAGGAAGGGGCAAACGAAGATCATTGGGACGTCTTGTGTTATATGAATGGACAGCTTGATTTTTGATAAAATCGAAGTTAAAATGATGTCATTGTTCTTGTCCCCCCATATAACATCTCCGTAATCAAAAAGAGGGAGGATTAGGGTATTGTACAAGTTAACTCTAGTTTGTAGTGGCAATACGTTCCTGATTGTCCTGATTAGGCCTATCCTTTGATTAATCTTCGTGCAGATAGCATCGATGTGATCTGCCTATGACATGGATTGGTTGAATGTCACGCCTAGGTACTTGAACGATTGTGTTCTCTCAGTACAAGTGACCTCTACTTTAAATAAAATATCTTGAATGTGATTCAGTTTCTGAGGACTTCCAAAGATAACAAAATTGCACTTGGATATATTTAGAGTAAGGAGATTTCTAGAGAACCACTCAGACACTGTTCGTAAGTCACCATTGATGTGATGTTCAAGATCACCGACATTTTTGGTTGAGTAATAGATTACAGTATCGTCCGCGTAAAGGATAATATCACTCATCACCAGATGACAATCCGGAAGATCATTCACGTAAATTAAAAACAGTAAAGGTCCCAATATACTACCTTGAGGTACCCCGACAGGCATTTCGGTAGCTCTAGAGTGAGCATTTCCAACTCACGATGTGAGTTGTGACCTGTTTGTGTATTGTTGTAGACAACAAATGTATTGCTGTAACCAACGGTTTCAAAGTGTGTTCTTTAATATCTGTTAATACACATGTGCGTTCGAAATCTATGGCAAAAATACACAGCGATTATGATGAGTAAGGATTCAACTAAATTACCATTCCAAAGAGAGGAAATATTTACCCGATGGTTGTCCTCAACGTTCGTTGCGTCTCATGCAAGATCAACTAATGATAGTTTCGTTTTGTGGTTGTTCAATTATAGGTTATCAACGATTGTTCTGTTTTCACGCGTAGTTAATTAATCTAGGGTGAAACAGTCTGTGAGATACGATTTAAACCACTGGGTAGAACTGGTAAGACCGATGTTCGTCAGCTTTCGTTGTAGCAAGTGATGATCCACTGTATCAAATGCCCTAGATAGGTCTAAAAAAAAAGCACCCACGAAGGAATCAGCGTCCGTATTCTGAAGGATATTGTCTGTGAGATGGGCTAAAGCTGTCCCGGTTGATAACTTTGGTCTGAAACCAAATTGTTTGGATGTAATGATCTCATTATTCTCAAGATAAGCATACAGTTGGATGTGCACGGCTTTTTCTAGGATTTTACTTATTGTTGGCAGTACAGTAATGGGCCTGTAATTGTAAGCATGGCAGCGGTCACCTTTTTCTGAATAATGCTGTAACTTTTCCAAATTTCCAAAGATAAGGGAAGATGCGAGTTTCAAGGGAAAGATTGAATAATCTAGTTAGGCTGGCACTGATAACTGTGGCTGAATCCTTCAGTAGACGTACGCTGATGTTATCGAGACCGATAGCTTTATTGGTTTTGAGCTGTTGTAGCTGACGAATAACGAAGTCTTCCGCCTGCTTATAGAACTCAAAAATGCACTCGGTGCATTTTTTATTTCTTTAGTAAATATCTTGGTCGTCCTCTACGAAACAACATTATGAAATCTCCAAAATTTTGCGCAGTCTGAGAGTGGAAACCCCTTAGACAAATTATCCACGTTTCTGCTTCGAGCTCTACGCTCCATTCTCGCGTTTTGCTGAAAGAAAAGATCTGGCGCCGTTTAAGACAGCGAACACCGCAACATTTTATATACCCATGCTTGAAATTCAATCACAAATGAACACATCACAGAACGGTACATAGTTGTGTATATTGAGATTGACGTGGATCTTCTTAATATATTTGCTACTGACGGTCTTGGTCTAGGGTATGCCATGTTGATTTTAAGTCTCTGATGAAGTTCACGACCCTTGTATCAAATCCTCTATAGCATGTAAGAAAATTAGTTTTCTTCTAAGATCAATACTTACTTGATCGGTAAGTATTGATAAGGCCGATAAGATCAAGGATTGTTATGCAGGGGTCTATTCAACGAGAAACCCAAACAACGTAAATATTGATCCTTTTGATATTTAGATAATTCATTGGGCGCGCCTTTAGAGGCCTCAGTTTTAAATTTCAAGGTCTTTCCAGTCACAAATCATTGTCAATGCTCTGGCGGCATGCTTGCTTACAAGATGTTTTACATGTAAGCTTCAAGGAAGACACATTGAAAAACATATGAAAACACTAGGTATCAGCGACAACATTTTCGCATGCTTTTGAAATGATTTTCACGTGCCTTTCACTTGCACATAAAACTATAGATGTGAAAATCGTATTTAGACTTCGTCAATAATTTACCATTACAAGAGCTGAGTACGTGCAGATATGCATCTGGGTTTTTTTTTTTTAAGACTTCCACCTTGTATTGTTGTCTATCATGCGGGAAGCTTTTCTTTGTGTGAAAAAATAAACCTTTCATTTTTTTCTCGTGACTCTGGCGAACCCTTCTCGTTATCAAACGGAAGTTGTGAGATGATCCTCTTTCGAAACAGTCAAGGTGAAACTCTTCATGATAAGGACACGAGACAGAACTTTACATTTCAACAGGCTGTCATGTATATTCTCCTCTCAGTGGAAAAAACTGAAAGGAAAAACTTAAATTCACTTTAAGGATGGTCTTATACTTAGTAGCTGAGAATTATGTGTTAGCAAAAAATGTCAAGCATCACACTTTCACGATTAAAATTTCAATAGTCAATCAGTTATTACCTTGGAGAAAGGTTTCACTCTGAAAAGCACTTGAAATTTGAGCTTTTCAGCAATAACTGTGGAAACAATGTCTTGATATCCTAAAGTACGCTTTTCAGCATCCAGCATATTTTCGTCTCACAAGAAAATGAATCATGTCTTATACAGAATTTGCGTTACACTTTGAATCACATTCCTCCAGCAGAATAACAATTTCAATTTGAAGAATCTATTTTGTCCTTCAGTTCCGCGGCATTTTGATCTCGAATCATTAAGCTCTTTAATTCACAAATCTCATGAAAAACTAATTGAAAGAAACATGACTCGTTTGCGGTAAAATTTGGTGATTAAAGCAATGTCAAAGTAAGGCGAACTCGTCATGTTCAACCTTGACAATACGGAAACATAACACAAGGTACGTGCAATTTCTTTTGGGAAGGAAAAAAGAACAAGGATAATTTGGTTACAACTGGATAAATATGCTTCTCATTGATCACCGAGCCAGTGTCCCAGTAAAATATGGTTTGAAACTTAACCATGATGCAGATTGTTACTACTGTGTTATTGGCCTCTTATTTTCTATCATCAAATATGTTCTGATATGGTTGAAAATATTTGGAGCTCAACTTTCATTGTGCATCTGCGGCCACACCAAAGGGTAGCAGATTCCAAGCCCTATTTTTTTTAGTTTTCATTTTTATTGTATAATTAAGAAAATTGAAGACGGAAATCTTTGCGAAATTTGCCTCCAAAATTTCGAAATAACTGCTATCTTTGCATTAGCATTGCATCAGTTCTTTCCTAATTCGGATTTTGAATGTCGATGAAAGGAGGAGAGGAATCAGTCGGTTTCATTTTGATTAAGGACACTGCTACTAAGTTATATTAAACGAATTCTGAACAGGGCGAGGATAGTTTCCTTAAGAGTACGTTTTATATAGTAAAACGTCTAATCTGAGGGCTAAGAAATATAGACTTAATAATCTATTTTTGTTACGAGAATTCGTCGAGATACAAAACGTGACATGAACTGACAGATTGACTGCCGTTGTGTCCTTTAGAGCTCAGAAATCAAATTTCCGGTATACAAGATAGAATTTCTTGATTTATAAGATAAAAGTTGTCTTTTCGTTTAACGCTGACTCTAAGATATATCCCAAGTAACCTTGCTTTATGAGATGGGGTGCATTCGGTTGCAAGGTTGCAGAAAAAACATTTAGGAACAGCAATCATATAAGGGGTGTGTAAAACGGCTCTTATATGAAAAAGCAATAACTTTTAATGATGTAATATACTGGTCTGAGCCTTATACGAGTTTTTTAGGTTTTTTCTTATCTTGGATCGATATCATTTCTCTATAATTACTATATGTTCCAAGCTGAAAAAACCATGAGTCATAGACTCGTCCTAAAGATAGCATCACCAAAAGCTTTCTCGGCAACTAGATTTGACTGATTGGTAGCCTGGCCTGGAAACAAAACCTATTACAAGCACTGGACAATGGTCCCTGAAAAGCCTGGCTGTTATAAAGGAAACGATCGAATGATTTTTCTTAGTCCTACCGTTTAAGCGATACTTTTATCAGAATTTTAACACTTATTACCGTGAATTTTCCATTTAATAGTTCTGCTTTTCAAATCCTTCATAAACGTGGGAAAATACCATCAAGCAAGATCTATACGTTTAATCTAAACATTATATGTTTGACTTTGTTTTTCACAATGATACATTATCATTTGCATAATGTTTGCTTGAGGCAAGACCATACTGTTTTTGATATAACCAGGGATCAGTCAGGGCTGGTATCAAAAACAGTTTCGCTTTCGAACTTCTGGCCAAAGCGCAGAGTTTCTTGTTTTTCCTTCAATATACTTTTCTGATAATAACAGGTAAGCAAACAGAATGTTTTATTTTGTGTATACCGAGCCGTATAGCATCCGCGCTGACAATTATTTAGGTTTCCAGTATCTTCCATGTTACTGAGTATTTGTTTTCTTTTCAGTCTCACTTGGACTCACGCAGACACCATGATACTCACTTCGCACTTGTTCAAAGCGTTGATAGTTTGTGTTCCGTTCATTCTTGTTATTTGCGATGCAAGGAATGTGTTTGGATCAGGTGAGTGTGAACCTACTTAAAAAACATTTTCAACTGCAATACCATGTTGTGAAAATCTTTCTATCAAGGAAAAATTTAAGTTTAGGTTGATTAATGTTGGCATGCTTGGCGTAAGAACACTCCGCTTACGCAGACCGACTCTTAGAACTGGATTGTATGTGAGTTGGATTTGCTTTTAGTTTCCGTCGCTTTCACGAGGGTTTTTACTCCCTCTACAATATTCTACCTTCCAATTGTCAATTCGATGTAGAGAAAGTAGACGAAGAAGCACTTCTGGGATTTGCTTTTCTTCGTAGTTAATCCAACTTCATTTGAATTCTTATGCCTGTGGAAGAGGGTTGATCTAATTTAAAAAATGGTAGAGATATGGGCAGCACCAAAATATGTTTTATGTCCTGAAAAGGCAGTGCGTCAAAGAAACACTTTATCTGACTCGTGTAGCCAATCATAACACTGAATACAATTTATCTGATTCGTGTAGCCAATCATAACTCAGGATACACATTATCTAACTCGTGAAGCCAATCAGAACACAGGATATGCTTTATCCAATACGTGTGGCTAACCGTTTTATTTTCGTTTTCGTGGCGGGGAGAAAATTACGGAAGGTTGTTATTTATGGGCATTTCTTTTACAACAGCCCCTGACATTTGCCCCCCTGGATGGATGCATTGGAATAACACGTGTTACTACTTTGCTAATAATTTTGAATCAAACCGGGTCGCATGGCAAGACGCTCGACAGGCATGTCAGAGAATCCGTGGAGGAGACCTTGTCAGCATTCACAGTGCTGCAGAGAACGACTTTATAGGACGCCACATCTCAGGGTAAGCGCGGTCTAATACCCCTACTAAATTCTTACCAAATATAAAGAAGTCGAAAAACATAATTTTTGAAATGGGGGGTGGGAACATGTGTTCCTGCAAAGGAGTGTAACGCTCAATATTGCGTAAAGAACTGTTGCAGCATTTTTTGCAATCATTGGGAAAAGGGAAACTTAGTTGCACTGTGTGTAACACTTACTTCTTAAACCGGAAAACGTTGCGAGACATATTAATCTCATACTTCTGCGAAAGAATGGACGCAAGGAGAAAACAAACATGTTTACAAACGTTTATTGTTGTCAGATGGTTTCTTTGCGTTCAATTGACTATTAATTGAGTTTGATTCCATTTTTACTCTCATTGCGTTGAAACTTACATTATTAAAGCGTAAATCTAACTCCCAACACAACCAATATTTGAGTTTTTTTTCAAAATCGTGCATGGAGAAAAGTTGTGCACTGTCTCACTGAATGATTCTGAAAATATGACTTACTGGTTATGACCTGACTCAGTTCGTGCGTTGTATCGTACAACTCTCTGTGCACTTATTTCACCTGTCGTTCATCATTAATAAGATAATAGTCATTATGATTATTTTTATAATTATTCTTATCATTAATTTTATTATGTAGTCCTTGTTGGATTGGATTTAATGACCTCAGGACAGAAGGCAATTTCCAATGGTCGGATGGGTCATCATCTGTTTACAAAAGCTATAGCAACAACGAACCAAATGATTTCCATGGCCAAGAGGACTGTGTGGAAATAAGGTCGTGGTTAGCAGGTAGTTGGAATGACTTAAATTGCGGTATCAACCTGTGCTACGTCTGCAAGCAGACCAAGAAGAAGTTACCCACAGTATGCCAGCTGACATGTAAAACTTATCACATTTTTGGCTGATACATTATTTTGTTTTTCACTCTCCTTTGTCACTGTAATGAGAAGTCTATTGTTCGGAAAACAACGGTAATTTAGCGAGCCTGCAAATACTTGAAAGCATTCCATCCTTTCACGAAGTTATTTGATTCGGAAAAACAAAGAAACATATTTCTAATTTTACTTTTTTGCAGAAGCAATTAAAATTTGGTGAAATAAAAACAACAGTTATTCATCATATTTACCGAGTCGCCGGTATATGTATAGTCTCTGACCACGTTCTCGGTGCCCTAGTCAACTCTCGCACTATATTTTTACTTTTCACTTGCCTTTCGCTACCGGTTACGTGACACCTTAACCTTTTTTACCTCTCCCTTTCTTCAACTTTCCAACAGGTCAGGACTTCCGCTTTCGAGCTGCAAACCTTGCGACGTCGTATACATTTCATTTGTTAGCACATTTAATTTTGAGACGGGAATTTTCCGTTAGTTTGAAGGAAGTTAGAATTCGTTTCAGTGGCGCTTTAAAAAGTATTCGAGGATAACGGGGTCTCAAAACTTGTCATTGAATTCCATACGCTTGCTCTTCCGGCATAGTTTTTCTCTCGTCGCCGCGGAGCATTGCTATCCATTTGAAGTAACAGATGACGACCACATTACTAACCGTCTGAGTCAAAATATTCCATAAATTGTTTTTGTTAGAAAGTGACGGCTGATCAAAAGAGTAATTCTGTACAAGTTATGTACTAAACGATATTTTTATGATGTGTTTCACAGACACCATCATACCAGATTTAAATGTGAATCCTTCGGAACCTAAACCAAGTAAGTAATATCGACATTAGTTAGAGACACTATGTATTTTGTTATCAATATTGTTACTATGTTTGTGTTTATAGACAAGAGCCAGAATGCTTAGTTACTACTTCTGGTTTTCAATTGTCGGAATATCTTAGATGACAGAGGTCTTGTGCATGACAGTTTTCCGATCATCTCCGATTTAGCTGATCCAGGAATGAACACAAAATTTTAAGGAGTTTAATCTTCCGAGGAGATTTTGTCGCAAATTTATTAATATTCCAGCAGTAAAAGACATTTCCTTTGATAACTTAGCCACAAAAGAAGATGGAAAGCTCAGGAAGCTGACCTTGCAAGATACTTTCGTCTAAACACACTATCGACCAATGGGACACGCATACCACCTTAAATATTTTACGGTGTTGAATACTCCCTAGAACAATGTTTAATGAGGCGGAGGCAGAAAATTGTTTAACTATGATTATCCAAGTGGTTAACACAGTAAAAACGTGTTAGAAGTTTAAACTTATTAGACTTTTACTGGCCACCAATTTGAAACGCATTAAAGAAAGCTTCTTTTATGAGCAAAACACGATGCTTGAAAGATTTCTTCGCGCCCCATAATTCTCATATCTTACTGTATAGCATCAGTTTGACGTATTGAGTTTATATATTATTCTGTCGAACTTTTTCTTTTAGGCCCACCCAAAGAGATAGTTAAGTTCGGTACATGAAAGGTTTGAGATGGGCCAAGGCGATTGTTTTTTGTCTTTGCTGTGTCTAAGCCCTCGGACGATGTGAGGATGGCTGGATGAACTATGAAAAGAGCTGTTACCGCAGCTTGTCAGATCCTCTTCTTTCTTGGAAGAAAGCAAGGGATGTTTGTCGAAAAGGAAATAACACCAGTACGCATGGAGACCTTGTTACAGTGAATAATCGGTGAGTATTTATATTTAATCAAAACTACAACAAATTCTCGAACATGATTGGTTATCACCAGCCCGATTTGAGCGCTAATAAAACAATGTTTGCGTCATGCTTGTAATTAGACTCGTGATGATGGTGGCTTATCATCTGTTGCCCATTTACACCTCGTCAGTTAAAAAGGCAGCTAATTAGTGAGCATATTAAAACCCCTTGTCGCAGCAATTTGATCACCCCTGATGAAGGCACTAGACAGGAGTGTCGAAACGTTGGGTCTATGAATTGTAACTTCTCGGTCACATTCATTTAATCTTTAAACCAAAGTAGCATCATACTATGTCTGAGTCAAAGGGACAGTTAACACGTCAGGCCTTGTAACTGTGAACAGAACGCGTCATGTGCGCGCGCTGTTGACTCGCATTTCTCCGAGTTAACTGTAAGTTTTTTTTTATGAAAACGTACAACTGATGTCCAGCTTCTTTCTCAAATTTTGTTATAGTTTTGATTAATTGATAACAGGACTTCGTGTTGTCCAATTCTGTCTGCAATCATACTCGTAATTAACAAATCGAACTCCCGCTTCGCGGTCGTCCGATTTTGTCAATCACTCGTATGATTACAGACCGAATTGGACTCCTCTTGGTCCTAGTACCATTATTAATCTTACAAGTTACGCGTTTATACCCCAGCTCTAGTCTGAGCCTTCTACGGTTGGGTATTTTAGCTCGTCTCTATCCTCTTTTATGTTGACAACCTACTGGTAATGCAGTGTTTTGTTTTGTTTCGTGATGAGGTGTGCTCGAGGCTTGTCGGGTAATGTTCTTATGATAATCTGTCACATCTGTGCAATCTTTTCTGAAGGTAGAATACAACTTTACTTCCTGAAATCGGTTTGCTGTCACGTCGTCCTAGAGTCCTAATTGGTACCCACAGATATTGTGATTGTCTAATGGGAAAAATTGCTTCCATATCCTCTTATCCAGAGATGAATTTGTACCTGGCTGATCAAGATTGAGCAAGATTCGTTCAGACATTTCTTTGTTTCCTTCAGTTCAACTAAAAAAAAAATAGAAATATCAGTTAATCAAAGAATTGGCGTTTGATAAAAACGAAACCGTTTTAAACCACTTTGACTCATATTGCTTTCTCCGAGGCTGGCATGCTCTTTGGTTTGTTTTCAAACTTTCAGGCATTTTTAAAGATGCTGATTAGAGATGAAATAATTTCATTTTCCCTTAAGTGGGTGCTCGTTCCAACTAAGACTAAGCAGTTGTTGAGTCCAAACAAATTGGAAGACGAGTTTATTAACCGAAACTAAATCGAACTAAAAGAGGTTATGGCTTTTCATTTTCCAGGCGAGAACAGGCATTCTTGAATGCTATCGTTCGAGAAAACAGCACTGATTTTTGGATTGGCCTTTATGGCTTGATATGGGAGGATACATTCCTTCGGACAGATAATAGTCATCGTAGATACACCAACTGGAATGTCAATGAACCCTCAAAACATAACCAGTCCATGGAATGCGTACTCATGAATCCTCATAAAGATGAAGGAAGATGGAGGACTGCGTCATGTAGTCAGAGGAACGGGTTTATCTGTGAGATAGGTTTGTTAAGAAGAAAATGATTTTATAAACTGGCTATAAAGTACACAACCATCGAGAAAAAAATGTTCACTCAAAATAAGTTAATTTAAAGATGTCAAATTGACGTAGGAAAAGAGGGAACCCAACGCCTTCCGATGACAGGTCATCTTCAAGCTTTGAAAAAAAATCATCGGTGTAATAGGCATTGTGAAACGTTGGGGTCATAGGTGACATATGTCCTAGGTTCTAACGGCATCAGCCTCTGTAAGTGCGTCCTGTGGGCAAAGGAGGCACGTATGGTATGTCACATTAGGGCACTTTTTGATTGAGTGTTGTGTAATCAAAACCAAAGCAATCTCAACAGCCAAACTGACAAAGGAAGAAAAATATCACGGGGAGGCATATAATGCAAACTCGAAATAAAAACAAGCAAACTTCATGAAGCGCTGGAAAACGAGGGTGATCAAGTCGCAATTGATTTTAGTTTTGAATATGATTGGGGTAGCAGATGACCAGTTTTGGTATTTGAACAGAGACATGCTTGTTTCGTTTTATTGTAATTTTTTGGGCTTTTCTTCATACAAATCCCTATGTTGTGAAAAATATTTAGTGAAGGGGGTTGATGGAAATGACTGTTAAAGATGTAGTCCGGCCACATGACCAACATTAATAGTAGTTTGAATAATATAAGTTTATGATCGAGTGATAAAATGTAAATAATGGATAACCATAAAAACAACTACATATGCATAGAAAATAAGGAAATGTGTGAATTAGGTTAAGAGATGTACATAGTTTTTTAGCTTATACTCTCTCTCCGTGTATGCTTTTTCAATTCCTAATGAAATTATTTGTCTAGGTTGTATTTTCAAGAATAATCACTTAATTAATGCCATTTAGCTCACTCGCATATACTGAGGGTTTTTCTTTGTATTTCACAGAGGCTCTTCCCATTCTTCCAAATCTTTCAACTCTTCCAACTCTTTCAACTTATGACCTACAGCCTGGTGAGCTTTTTTAATGTTTTCCAACTAACCCTCCTAACGATGATTTAATTGAAAGTTGAATTTAACCGTTACCGTTGAATTTTTTCTTTTGTTTGTTTGTTTGTTGGTTCGTAACTTCGTAACTTGGCGCGCAAGTTCCTAACTTCGGACCACATCTTGGAACATAATGACTTGCAACTTGCGATTGCAACCTAAACTTGCATGGCATCACTTGGTGCCTTACAATGATAACATAGCAACTTGCAATGGTAACTTAGTAAACTGCAAAGGTAATCTAGTAACTTACCATGGTATTTTAGTATCATGTCATTCGCAATGGCAATTGAGAACTTTGAAATGGCAATTTCGAAATTTGCTATCTTATTTTAATACCTTTTCACGGTATTTTAGTGACTTGCAATAGCAACTTGGCAATTTGCAATAGCAATTGAAATGGCAATTTAGGAATTTGCCATCTTATTTTAGTAACTTGCAGTGGTAATTTAGTAACTTGCAATAGTAATTTGATAACTTGCCATGGTATTTCAGTATCTTACAATAGCAACTGAGCAATTTGCAGTGTCAATTTAGTAGTTTGCAAAGGTAATTTAAGAATCTGCCTTTGTATTCCCGTACCTTGTAATGGCTATTCAATTTAATGGCGGGAATTTTAGTTTATCTTTACACTTACGTTTAAGATGCTTGTAAGGAAGTCAGATGACCAGACAATTTAGTTCCCTGACGGGGCACTCGACCGCTCGTCAAAAAGAACGAGGACTCTGCGAACGACATCACAACCTTCAGGACAATTTATAGGAACTACTTATCTTTAAACCTCATCTTCTAAAATTAAGTTAATGTTTTTTCGTTTTCAGTATGGCTGTTTTAGTTAAGTCGTAGCCGAAACTCAGCCACACATTACTGGCGAGTTATGAAATGCGAGACAGTGTTTTTGCAGTTTTGTTATTTCCATCCATGGTAAAGCAGTTGCGCATGGTCACTGCATTTTCTGAGATATCCGTGGCGACAATTGAAAATGGAGATAAAAAAGATCAAATTTTGATGAAAAGTAAATAATGTGGATACATATATATCCATTAAAATGTTGATATACGGCTAAAAAGTTGCGTTATACAAAAAATGCAAAATAGAAAGAAAAAAAGATTTGTTGTCTATAATAACAGGAAATCTTTTGTCAAATGAGAAGGTTAACACTTTGCCAGAGAATCTCCTAGGAATACTTTTCGAGGATAAAACATCTCAGCACAACAATAGCAGCAAGAATTCATTTTTCCCTGGTAGAAGCCATTTCAGCCATATTTCACGCCAAATGCTGTGGCGAGATATTCGGATAAAAATTTATAAGCAGTCATCGATTCTAATGGTACTTGTGACATCAAAAGGTTTGTATGTACACTACAAGTTGCCCAACTCGTGAACTTTGACATATTCATCTAGTATATCATTTGAGAAGTTTGTTATTTTTGCACCGTGAACCTGTGATATTTGTGTTTTATTTCCAGGTCGTCGGTCCTCCGTATTGGGGAATGTAGAAGAGAATTAGATGTAATAGGTAATTTGGTATGGAGAAGGAAAGGTTTGAATTGTGTATGGTCAGTTTATTCGTCATGGACTGTCACAGACATCTCTATATGAATTCTCACCTCTGTGAGATATGATTAGTTTCATTACTCATTCTCGGTTAGCTAACGCAAGCGATCTGCCATCTCCCCAAAAGATCGTGGACAAAACTACGCTTAGGCAAAGTATGAGAGACTTTAAGAAAGCAACGACGGCGACGATAATGAGTAGGTGACGAAATATAAGATTTCCTGAATTTGAAAAATCGCTCAGCGCGCGCGTTTAAATACTTTGTAAATGTCCGCTTGGTCGTCGTTTACAAAACAACATTATGAAAGCTCCAAAATTTTGCGTAGTCTGAGAGTGGGAGCCCCTTGGGCAAATTATCCACGTTTCTGCTTCGAACTCTACACTCCCCTCTCACGTTTTGCTGACAGAAAAGATCTGGCGCCGTTTAAGACAGCAAACATATCATGCGCTACTCGAAAAATACTTAGGAAAAAGGGAAGTTTTTTTTTGTTATCCCAGGCATAGCTGTCGTGACTCCCTAATTAAATCTGTGGCAGAACGTATGTAGAAAATTTATTTAAACACATCATCAATTACATTACGTTGACGAAATAGGGCAACAATTTCTATACCCATGCTTGAAGTGCAATCACAAATGAACACATCACAGAAAGGTCTAAGGTATACCATGTCGATTTCAAGTCTCTGATAAAGTTCACGACCCTTGTTTTAAATCCTCTTAAATAACCTTGATTAGTGAGTATTGATAAGGCTGATAAGATCAGGGATTATTATGCAGGGGTCCATTCAACGAGGAACCCCAACAACACAAATACTGATCCTTTTGATATTTAGATGATTCGCTGGGTGCGCCTTTAGAGGCCTGAGTTTTAAATTTTCAGGTCATTCCAATCACAAATCAATGTCACGGCTCTAGTGTGCATGCTTGCTTACAAGAGTTGTTACATTTAAGCTTCAAGGAATCATTGAAAATCATATGAAAACATTGTGCATAAGCGATAACATTTCCTTATGCCTTTTAAATGATTTTCGCGTGCCTTTTACCTGCACATAAAACTTGTATAATATAGGTGTGAAAATCGAATTTAGACTTCGCCTAGATTTTACCATTACAAGAGCCTGAGTACGTGCAGATATGCGTCTAGGTTTTTTTAAGACTTCCGGTTGTCTATCATTCGGAAAGCTTTTCTTTGTGTGAGAAAATAAACCTGTCATTCTTTTTGTGACTCTGGCGAACCCTCCTCATTATCAAACGGAAGTGACGTTTTTATTCAATCAGTACTTAGAACTTGTTAATATCAGTTTCCTGCCTTTTATGTTGGCGTTCTGGTGTTCTCGGTATCGGAAACTTGTTTTGCTGAGTTATGCATTTTGTTTAGTTGAAACAATTAAGCTAGTTATGCATTTTGTTCAGTTGTGCCTTTTAAGTAAGTTTGACTGTTTGAACTACTTCAGCCAATTAAGATAGATTGTGAAATTTGTGAAGTTAAACTGTTCTCGCTGAAGTTTTGGTTTCGGTTTGACACGTTGCTGTTCCCACGGACGCATTCAGTAGCGTGGAAACTTGACTGACTCTGCTATCCGCTTGTTCCTTTGTTTTTTATTATTATTATTATTATTATTATTATTATTATTAGTTAGTTGTTCAACGTTACCAGACGACGACCACCAAATTATGCTCGACTTTTTTTTTCAGAGTGATTGAATATATATTTATTTTTAACCGCAGAATATGACATCTGCGGCCTACAGAAACTTCGACATGACTTATATCAGTTTGCCGAATATAAGACGAGAGCCGAAATACTGTATGTGCTAAAAACAACGTTCTCAGCATGATCAGAAAAACAGGTCATAGATATCCATTTTAAACTCTCCCTTTTAAATTTTTTATCAAGCATTTCACTTTCCTCCCATTTCTTGACTTGTACCAAATAGTATTTCGCACAAAACACCGAGGCTTCAAAGACAGAACAGCCCATCTCGCCACAATGTAGAAGTTGTATTTGCGTGCCAATAATAAAAGCTGATTTTTTTTTTCAGTAATATATCGTGATTATTATAAGTAAGAATCGTTGGGACCTTGTTCACTACTGACTGTCTGCAAGTTTTGACTTTTATGTAACCTCGATGTTTTGATTGTGGTATGACTCTGTGCGTGATCTAGCGATGACTTTCAAATAATGACATTATCTTTGACCTTAAGGGCTTGGAAATCAGTCTGAGTAGGAAATCCGCTGGCTTCTGTAGCATCCGGTTGCTCCAAATTCTGCTCTGTTTGACAGTCAATCACCTCCTTTCCTGAACGGGCTCAAGACGAAATTACAATTATAGCTGTTCAAGGAAGCTGTTCAAGAGATCACCCAAAACAGGAGTATTTTCATCGTCATGATACTAAGTGCTCTCCTATTCAAAGCGATTCTTGTTGCTGTCCTAGGCTTTCTGGATAATTGGCACGCGGATGCGTGTTCAGGTTGGTGTGAATCTACGTTCCTTCTTATCCGCTGTCAAGAATAAGGGTATTGTTGCTCTAAGTGTATCCTCAGCCTTATTCGGGAGAAACTTTATAAAATCTCTCGTTATCTCTAAATCCAAATATTAAAGCAACTATAGTTTAGTCACTGAATGGAACATGAAATGTGTACATACCCAGATGAAACAACATCAAGATGTTTAGATTGACTGTGGATTGTTGCACCTTAATTAATGATCATAAACAAGAATAAGTCCATCATGGTCATTCAGGCAGCCCATTAAAAAAGAATTCGCCTTACTTGCCTGGCAGCAAGGCCATCATATCATCATATCATACCCATGATATCGAAAAAGAGTAGATAATGGTCCAAGTTTCTTCTTTGTCACATTTGTAGGAATTCCAGGTTCAAAATAAAAGTCCGGATACGCGGCATGTTTAGTAATTTTAACTCTTCCTATTCAAGCGGAAATCGACTGCATTCTGCATTTAAATTGGTTTCATTCAAAAGACTCACACCATTTTCGCCAAACTTTGTGCCTTTCAGTCAAGAGGAGGTTATGAAGACGGGGATTTACGATCTTCCGAAAGAAAAGTATGAAATCAACAGCTAACAACTATTATTTCCATAAATGATAACGTCCTTGTGATAGCAACTATTTTGTTTACCGAGGAGTCTGGAAGTCTTAAGGATTGCAAAACAAACTTGATGATGTAAACGTATATCATTATCAATTTGTGCTTTGTGTCGCCAAAAAAAGCTTCCGATATTGTCTCTTTCTCTGCAATTTTAATGTACGGCTTAGATGTATAGGGTGTGTACGATGGGATTTTCTAGTTACGTCGAATAAATTCACGTTTATTTTTGTAAACAAATTTTGACTCGACTGAACAATTACCCCAGTGTTGTGGGCGAACATGAAACTGAAAGATTCTTTCTGTATTTATTAACATATATTTTGATTATTAAGTTCTAGGTTTGCATCCTAAGCTTTAAAGAAAACAAATTCTCTGAAAAGGCTGGGGTGGTGAAAGGCAAAATCCAAAACTCCTAATTAGACCGTCAACAAAGTTTCATTCATTTAAATGGGACTATGATTTTCAGGGTAATTTAGTGTTATCAACTGAGTTGATAATGTAACTTGGCCACCGTGAAGAGTTTAAAGGCTGACGTTTCGAGCGTTAGCCCTTCGTCAGAGCGATTGACGCTTTACTCTCCCACCGACGCAGCACTATAGTTTCTTTAGCAATTAACCCCCTTTATTCATTTGAAATCAGCTCGTTAGCCGAGAGGAGTTCCAGCCACGAACTCATTAAGAGACGATTTTTAGAGATATATATTCTAATGAAGCATAAATCAAATAATTTCACTCAGATAGTGAGCTGGTTCCATCTCGTGAAATAAGTTCAAGTCAGGTATCATCGACTTTTTGATAGCTTTTGTTAGATTTTTTGCTTACCCTGTAGGCTCTCATTGGCCAAATCATCGCTGTATTCAAAAATTGATCAGGTACATGGAATAAAGATTGATATAACGTGAATTTAGATTATTAACGTACAACACCAGGACTTACGAATTTTCTTTCATTGGAAAACTGGAATTTACAGAAGTGGAAAAATCATCATACAGGGCAGGTTACCGGTGTTTATGGAAGTATGTGAACTTCATAACGTATATTCTGAAATGTGACCTGTCAGTCAGTATATAATTATGATAGTATTGGCGATGGAAAGTGACGCAGTCAGCTGATAGATGCGTCACAGTTATATCAGGGTTTCCGCGTTTGCTCGCCTGATGAGGGAGCCGTTAGTAAGAACACTGAATTTAGTATGTAAGCATTAATATTGCAATTGCGGGTGTTCGAGTAATGTGAATCTTATTTATGGATCAGGAAGGGCATCTTTGGTATTTCGGGTTGAACTCACAAAAATTTTGCTGCTTTTTCAGTTCCTAACATTCGTGAAAAGGAAGGAAACGAGATAAAAGTCATCGAGGTGACCAGCGGAGAGGATGTTAAACTCACTTGCCAGATCAGAACCGTCGGTCAGACCTCAAAACCAAGGTATTACTGGCTCAAAGACAATCAGACGCTCAGTCCATTGAGTCATCAACGTCTGAGGTTAAAACTCTACAGATACCTAAAGATAAAAAGAGCCAAGAAAGAGGACGCCGGCTTCTACACCTGTGTCGCAGTAAATGACTGTGGCAAGAACCCTTTTACAATGCACCTATTTGTCGGAAGTAAGTAAACATTTGCGACCATTTGAGTTGTTTTAAAAGTACAAGTAAGCATGTGATTTATAGCGGTATCCTGGGAAGCAAAGTTCTTTTATACTAGTTGTGTGCGACAAACTGAGGTGATGTCAGTTTAAGTAGGAGTTGCTGAGGTAGGCAAATAAGGAGGGAAAAGGTGGTAATTTCATACTTGCCATCACAAAAAGTTATTTCTGACGAAAGTGCAATGTTTCCTTTACCATTGCTTAAAGTATTTAACTGAGACAGCTGGGAGTTCAAAATCCTGTCAGGACGTGAATAGAAAGATTCAGATGTGTGTGCCCTCAGATAATCTGCATCACAAAAGCATTTTCCATCTAGATAATTTCTTGTGTTTTTCTCTTTAAGGTCCAACACTGAATCCCAACAAAATTACAGTAGGAGGTAAGACAGATGTGCTTTCATTTCTAATCGGAAGAAATTAGTGAAAGATGAATATAGAAGCAGTTTAGATGATACAGGAGCCGATATTGATGTTCTTTGAAATAGAGAAAAGCAACCTTCCTCTGGAAGACAGTCTCAATGGGGTGATGGCTTTTACGGCTAACGTAACGTTACGGCTAAATTTTTGGCTGTTGTAAGGCTGTCGGATAACTCCATTAACACCCTCCGAGAAGAAAACTGATGATGAAAAAAAATTATCAAGAAATTATAATCTCTTGAAAAAAAATTGATGAACTGTTGAAGCTCATCTACAAAGCCCATCAAATGAATCTTTCAAGTTAAGATTTTGTAAATCCGATTAAAAAAAATTATATTTTGGCAATCGCATATGTTATCCAGTAAATTTCACAATTTTTCTACGCTTTGTGCGTTAAACATTGACTCGGGAGCTGAGACGGCCAAGATCTGATTGTTAATTCTCCCCTTTAACTGCTACACGCATTTCCTTATAAATGCTGGAGGAACGAAAATTTGGTGTTAGTTACTTCTAAGTGATAAGTTTGATTTTTCTCATTGCCTGTTTGCTGGATAATGTATGGATATTATACTAGGAGAAGTTACATGTTGGTCACTTGTGGGAGTTAAAGGGCAAACAGGTTATGGGTCAGAGTGACGTGTTACAGTGAAATGCCAAAGGACCGGGGAAATTGGTTCGTTACATCGAGGGTTCGTCGTATCGAAAACTTCGATTTAACAAATTTGCGGGAAAACAACCAAAATGTTCGTTATGTCGTGGCATGGTTAACAATTGCTTTCTTTTTCTTTTTTCTTTTTTTTTTTTTTTAGGAGTGAGGTACCACAGGAATCGGAGCAATTACTGTAAATTATATTACTGAATTATTATATTATATTACTGAATTATTTTAAATTATTTTTAAAAACATTTTTTATCTAAACTAGTGAGCAGCACTCTGCGAACAGTGGTTGTAAAACTTTTTAATTCTCCGACGCGTTTCGTCTAACTGTCGTAGACTTGAGGGAGTTTTACAAGTTAACACCAAACGCCTGTATTTATAAATCATAGTCAGCGGCTTTTACTGGGGCCAATGACCATATAGGCTTGGCTGGACTTACGAAAAGGAACAGGCGAAGTTGTGAACAATTTTGAACACTTTAAAAGCAAGGATAGAAAAATATGTAGGGGCCATGGTTTAAATTTAGTGCTAACTTGACAAACTTCCTGAAGAAGTCCACGACAGTTAGACGAAACACGTCGGAGAGTTAAGAAGTTTTACAACTACTGTTCGCAGAGTGCTGCTCACTAGTTTAGATTCTTAAAAAATGTTTTAAAAATAATTCTTCACAAAGACATTAAAGCAGTAATATAATTTACAGTAATTGCTCTGATTCCTGTGGTACCTCACTCCTCCAAAATATTTGAGGAAATTGCATTTGCGAACGATGTCAACGCAATGAGGCCCTTTCAATGCCGCCACAGATGTCGAAAAAAACGTAACTCTTAAAGAGATTCAATCAACACTTTATTCACAGAATACAGTTATCAATGTTACATGCATGGCTTCATTCAGTTACATTGCAATCAATAAATCCTTGCCGCAAACAGCAATATGGCTCAATCAGCATCAAGCAATCATGCCCTCTTGATTACCAATAGTGCCCACGTGATTAAGAAAAAAATACTCTCTGTCTCAGCAAATCTGCATTCAGTAATTTTGCCCCGCATGTGATAAAACTCTGAACTATCATCAAAAGATCAGTACTGTAGAACACTTAGAATAAAATAATGTTTAGACTCTAACTTGAAATGTGTTAGTAAGGGGTGGCTTCCGGGCAGTTGTCGAGAAGTTCAACGCTCAAATGCTGTGGCTGTTCTTCGCTTCACAGCTGCTCCAAGATTAACGGTACCGCAAAGCAAGATGAGGCGCAACCTTCTTCGAGTACCCGTTGGAAACTCTGTTCGGATGGACTGTTCTGCCGATGGAAACCCTCGTCCTACCGTGAAATGGTATAAAGACGGAAAATTGTTTAAGGAAAGGAAACTTTATTCGAGTCGAAGGACAACCTTGTTGAGACTGAAGGACTTGGTTCCCTCTGACACTGGGTCATACATGTGTAATGTGAGCAACTCATACGGATGGATTAATCATACATACAAAGTATACGTTCATGGTAAGAGGAAAAATCCTTCAAATTTTTCTAGCTGACACAGACTCTGAAGAGTACTCATGGTTTTCTTTATCTGAGAAAAAGAATCTTCAAACTCTTGTGGTCAATATAAATCCCATTTAAAAAGTCAAATTAAAATAAACATTACAAGTAACGAAACAATGGGTGTTTTTGGGTTACATTGACAGTATTGACAGTATTCTCTTTTCAATTTTTTAGAACGAGCTCGTGCTGAACCAGTCGTTCTACCCATGGAAAATGTCACAGTTTATCGAGGAGAGAATGCCAGCTTTACATGCAAAGCATTAAGTGATTCCATGCCTCATTTCCAGTGGCTAAGGTCGTTTCCTACAAGTTTCAACAGTTCGACAAACGGTTCAATTGAAATTCCTCACTACGAAATCGTGAATAAAGAAGATGCAGACCAACATGTAATTATGCCATCAAGTGGTGTAAAGATTGATTTCCACGTAGTGAAGTTGACTTTGTTAAATGTCACAAAGAGGGACGAAGGCAAATACACTTGCATTGTGGGAAATGCTGTTGGTTTCGCATCCGAACATGCTTACATCATTGTCCAAAACATTGGTAGGTAAAACTATAATAAGATTACTGGTTCTTATTAATTTTTGTTATCATTCACTTTATTATGATCAGATTTTAGGGGCTTTCTGTGATGTGCTCATAGCAGCTGTTTTTCTTACCACATTTTGATGTCATCTGTGATATGTTACTGAACAGACGCACGGCAACATGGAATTTATTTGTTAACCTTTTAACCCCTAAGAGCGACTAGCATATAATTTCTCCTTATAATATCACCCTTGAATCAAACATTAAGGTGACGAGAATAGAGGAAATGATCACCAAGTAAAGCAGCTCTTGATTATCCAACAAGTTCTCCATGTCAACACCTTACGAAATGTATAGTGAATAGTATGGAGAATGTGGATACTGATGTCAGGGGGTGAAGGGTTAATCCGTTAAGTGTATTTTATTGTCCATGAACCGCTCGTAAACAGCTTTCTTTTCTTGAGAGTCTCCTTCGTCTCGGGAATCACGGAGGGTCGATTTTTGCACGACTACGTGCTGTATTTAGTCGAAAAAGCTTGCGCTACCGAGCGGCCTGTGGCCGTTTCAGTCACTTTGATTTGGGTTTAGAACACTCAGTTACAGTGTTTGTGTCTTGACTCTGTTCAGTTCCACTTGGGCGTTAGTAAATCAAACACGGGCCAATTAAAAAAAGCGACTGCTTTGTTATAGCTGATAATTTGCTGAAAATTGTTTCCAACTGAGCATAACTCATTTTTTTTCACTTTTTTAGTTCGTGAAGATAAAGCAAAACTAACCGAACTTCAGAAAACTGAAAGCACCACAGATGGTAAGTGTAACCGTGAAAACGGATAGGATTCATTTTTTTAAAATAACATTTGTAATTTCTCTATCTCATTGAAAAAAGAAGCACCATCGTTCACATTTCGGGTACGTATCGTTACTAAAAGACCGGTAATTACTGGTCATCCTGGGGAGGGGGGGGGGCACCCTGGGGAGGGGGGCTTCCTGGAAAGAGGAGGCCTGGAGGATTTTGTCTGCGTCACAATAAAATTCACCTGATTCCCTCTCACTGGCAGTTAATTAGCAGTCAGTTTTTTGTATTCCCCCCCTCTGTTCCCCCAGAAGACTATGTGATCCGCCCTCAAAATCCTCTGCCCCTAGCTCCAGGCTATAAATTATGAATGGTCGCCAGGTGTGCCAATTGTTAAGCATGCACACGCCACGTGGTACACCACGTGCGCACTAAATATAAGAAAAGCTCATGAAAATCTTGACTGATGGTTGCTGCAAATAAGGATGACCATATTTTCGTTGGATGCACCTTTGTATTTGTGGATCTCTTCCTTTCATGATTCTCTCCATCTTGCCGAGCAAATGAAACACTGAAATGCGATATAACATGTATCAAGAAGCCTTCTTGTTCGTATTTTTTCTAACTAAACAGGAGCTTAATTCTGGCCTGAGGGAATGACTTTGGTATCAAACAGAATTATCGAAACGTTTTATTTCCTGTAAAAAACACACAACGCCTATCTCAAAGAATTTTTGATGGATTTGTTGAAGGTAAAGTTCCCTTGTCGCATTTGGCAAAGATGAGCTCAATACCAGTCGAAACCAGATTTTTTACCCTTCTTTGTTACGACGACTTCAATTACTAATAACCTGTAGATATTCATTCGCTACTTGCTGTTTCGTCACCCTCAGATCAAACCAACAACTTACTATTTGTAGTCAGATCCCTTTACGCGGAACTACCTACTGAAATTTGTCTCGCTTCGTAGCTCAATAGGTATTAGCGCTCATTTGATATTTGAGAGTAGGTCTGTCCTGATTGTGTTCAGCAACATTTGAGCAACTTTTGGCGTTTGGAGTAACTTTTTGCGGTTGTAGCAACCTCGAGGAATTCTCGCCTTTCTCGACAATCTTTGAGCAAAATATAAGTTTAGAGCACATATAAAGGACGAAAAAGTCAACGATTTCATAGAAAACTTCAATTTACACGAATTTTATGAATTGTTTTTTAACCTTTTGAACACATAACTTGTCACGTGACAACATTTCGCAGGCCTATTGAGATCCTTATCTAAGATTTTAACAGATAATCGGCTAAAATGACTTTCGGTAAGACGTCAAATGAACCATGTGTTTTCTTCCGTTTAACTAAAGAGTATTCTTAAATTTCGCCCATATTTGCGAGCAACCCTTTAAAGCTGAGTTTCTTGACCGGTGTTGTTAGCAACTATTGTGAAGGCGAAAAATAAGGTTATAAATTAACATTTATATATAGATATCAACAAATTTTAAGTAGCAACTTTTTGGAATTATGGCAATTTTTAAGCAACCTTTGTAGTGCTGGGGGAAAGGAGGGAATTCATTCAAGATGGAGAGATATATATGTTTGGTTCATTCTTGTGTAGGCTCTACTGTTAACCTGACATCCATCAGTTCTGAAAGTGAAGCAGTTACGCAGACGTCAATGGGTTGGACTGATAGAATAAGATACCCGGCGGCTGTAATCGCAGTTTCAGTGGGCGTGGTCGTTATGTTGATCATAGCTTCCGGTCTCTGTTATTGGCAGGTGAAGAAAGGCCGAGCGAGCTCGTCCGCAACGATGAAAAGCCGACACAACATCGATTCACTTCAAGCGAAGCACGTAGTCCAGTCAAATGAGTACGTAATAGTGCCAGACCTAAAAGGACTCGGGAATGATTTTGGCACTAAGTGATTGTAGATAAAAAGCCACATAAAAGAGGAACTCAAAAGTAAAGTTAAAAGAGAAAAAAGACCGAGGGGGTAAAAACAACAGCAAGACATCTAAAATTGCCCGACACGAAGAGCAGTTATCACTTTTTTACATCTATTTGGAAATCGCAAAAATACAGTCGCTCAAATATAGATTATTTCAGTCTCTACAAATATTTTATTGATTCAGTGATGAGCTGGTTTGGAAAAAGTTGTAAAAGCTGTCTTTCATTTTCCATGCGATTTGATGGATTTCTTTAAATAAGCCTTGAATGGTTGATGTGTTATAATTAAGTTGTCTCATTGGCTTGGAAAAAGATGCGATTTAGAACATAAAGTGGTGCGATTCGTGGATAAATCGCACGACGAGAGCCTGTCAGATTGCAAAGATCCAACGGATTTCAAAATGGATGTAACAAACATAGTAAATTAACCATGAGCAGAATTTCAGTTTAGCAGAATAAATGAATAAAACTGCATACCCTCAAAGAAACACAAAAGGGTTTGTCAGGCTTTGTTCAAATTCAATTCTTCAGTTCAGTTTCGGTTAGTTTTTTCTACAACCGTCGAAGGGAAAGGATCAACGTTTTAGTTGTTAGAACCAGTTTCCTTACCGAAGGGACCGCTCTTTTCTGCAGCATGTTTGGTCTCGTCACGCAACGATGGACGGCTTCAAGGAGATGTTAGTAGGAAACGGTTCTCACACCTTAAGTGTTTTTTCTTTGACTTATTTCCTCGTGCGTTTCAATTTCATCCATAGTTAAAATGTTATTTTTGATTGATTTTGTTTGAAATAAAGTACCTTGTGGGTTTGAAACAAGAAACGTCATGATGTGAATCGTTAAAAAAAAAAAAAGAGCAAAGGGAAATAGAACAAGGTCAAAGGACTTGAGCGACAAAAGGGTTAATAGAAGGAAACATTAAGGGAGGAGAGGAAGGAGTGCGAACATGGGTCGGGGGAGTGGAGCTGGGCCGGGCTTTACCTCGGTGTCCCTCCTTCGTATCAGCCTTCTTTTGAAGGTCGTTCTCCAAATTTAACTTTCAAAGTATGCAACTTTGCATCTACTATGATTGGTTATCACCAGCCCGATTTTAGCGCTAATCGCACAATGTTTGAGTCATGCTTGTAATTGGACAGTGTAATAGGACAGTTAAATCGTGATGACGGCGGCTTATCATCTGACGCCCACTTACACCTCGTCTGAAAAAAGGGCAGCTAATTAGTGAGCATTTTAAAATACCTCTTGTCGCAGCAATTTTATCACCCTTGATGAAGGCACTAGACAGGAGTGTCGAAACGTTGGGTTTATGAATTGTAACTTCTCGGTCACATTCATTTAATCTTTAAACCAGAGTAGCATCATACTATGTCTTAGTCAAAGGGACAGTTAACACGTCAGGCCTTGTAACTGTGAACAGAACGCGTCATGTGCGCGCGTTGTTGACTCGCATTCTCCGAGTTAACTGTAGGTTATTTTTTATGAAAACGTACAAATGATGTCCAGCTTCTTTCTCAAATTTTGTTATAGTTTTGATTAACTGATAACAGGACTTTATGTCGTAGGAAGGAAGAAAAATATCACGGGCAGGCATCTAATGCGAACTCGAAGTAAAAACAAGCAAACTGCATGAAGTGCGGGAAAACGAGGGTGACCAAGTCGCAACTGGTTTTAGTTTTGAATCTGATTGAGGTAGCAGATGACCAGTTTTGGTATTTGAACAGAGACACGCTTGTTTCGTTTTATTTTAATTTGTTGGACTTTTCCTCATACAAATCCCTATGTTGTGAAACATGTTCACTGAAGGGGTTGATGGAAATGACTGTTAGAGATATACTCCGGCCACATGACCAGCATTATGATCGAGTGATAAAATGCAAATAACGGGTAACCATAAAAACAACTGCATATGTATAGAAAATAAGGAAATGTATGAATAAGGTAAAAGATATACAGAGTTTGTTAGCTTATACTCTCTCTCAGTGTATGCTTTTTTAATTCCTGATGAAATTATTTGTCTAGGTTGTATTTTCAAGAAAAATCACTTAATGCCATTTAGTTCACTCGCATATACTGAGGGTTTTTCTTTGTAATTCACAGAGGCTCTTCCAATTCTTCCAACTCATGACCAACAGCCTTGTGAGTTTTTTTAATATGTTATCCAACTAACCCTCCTAACGATAATTTAATGGAAAGTTGAATTTAACCGTTACCGTTGACTGTGCTTTTTTCTTTTGTTTGTTTGTTGGTTCGCAACTTCGTAACTTGGCGTGCAAGTTGCTTACTTCGGACCACATCTTGGTAACTTGCAATGGCAACATAAGGACATGCAACTTGCAATTGCAACCTAAACTTGCATGGCATCACTTGGTGCCTTACAATGATAACATAACAACTTGCAATGGTAACTTAGTAAATTGCAAAGGTAATCTAGTAACTTACCATGGTATTTTAGTAACATGTCATTTGCAGTGGTAATTGAGAACTTTGAAATGGCAATTTCGAAATTTGCTATCTTCTTTTAATACCTTTTAATGGTATTTTAGTGACTTGCAATAGCAACTTGGCAATTTGCAATAGCAATTGAAATGGCAATTTAGGAATTTGCCATCTTATTTTAGTAACTTGCAGTGGTAATTTAGTAACTTGCAAAAGAAATTTGATAACTTGCCATGGTATTTCAGTATCTTACAATAGCAACTGAGCAATTTGCAGTGGCAATTTAGTAGTTTGCAAAGGCAATTTAAGAATCTGCCTTTGTATTCCTGTACCTTGTAATGGCTATTTAGTAGATTGCATTAGCAATTTATTGACTCGCCATGGTATTTTAGAAACTTACACCAGCAACTAAGCAATTTGTAGTGGCAATGTAGTATGTTGCAATGGCAATTTAGGAATTTATCATCTCATTTTAGTAACTTGCAATGGACACATAACTTGCCATGGTAATTTAGTAACTTGCAAAAGCAATTTGATAACTTGCCATGGTATTTCAGTATCTTACAATAGCAACTGAGCGATTTGCAGTGGCAATTTAGTACGGTTTGCAAAGGCAATTTAAGACTGAATTTGCCTTTGTATTGTTTGTACCTTGAAATGGCTATTTAGTAAATTGCATTAGCAATTTAGTAACTTACTCCAGCAGCTAACCAATAGCAGTGGCAATGTAGTACGTTGCAATGGTAATTTAGGAATTTGTCATGTTATTTTAGTACCTCCCTATAGAAACTTATTAACTTCTAATGGCACTCTAATATCTTGTTGTGGTATTCTTATAACTTGCAGGTGCAGCTCAGTAACTTGCGATGACCCCTGATTAAGTAATTTGCTCTGGCAACTTACTGACTTGCAATGGCAATTTTGTAACATCCATGCAGTGGCCATTTACTAACTTGTCTAAGCAAACGATCGCGAATCAATCACGTTATGCGGGGCGTGACGAGAATTTTAGTTTATCTTTACACTTGCGTTTAAGATGCTCATAAGGAAGTCGGATGACCAGATAATTTAGTTCCCTGAAGGGGCGCACGACCACTTGTCAAAAAGGACGAGGACTCTGCGAACGACATTGACAACCTTCAGGACAATTTGTAGGAAGTACTTATCTTTAAACCTCATCTTCTAACATTAAGTTTGTGTTTTTTCTTTTTCAGTATGGCTGTTCAGCCTAAACTCAGCCACACATTACTGGCGAGTTATGAAATGCGAGACAGTAATTTTGCAGTTTCTTTTTAAAGTGCCGTGAATTTCGTAAACGGGTCACAGAGTCAGGTTCATTGTTGGAGATTTCTTTAACATTTCCATCCATGGTAAAGCAGTTGCGCATGGTCACTGCATTTTCTTAGATATCCGTGGCGACAATTGAAAATGGAGATAAAAAAGATCAAATTTTGATGAAAAGGAAATAATGTGGATACATGTATATTCCATTGAAATATTGATATACGGCTAAAAAGTTGCGTTATACAAAAAATGCAAAATATGAAGAAAAAAGATTTGTTGGCTATAATAACAGGAAATCCTTTGTCAAATGAGAAGGTTAACACTTTGCCAGAGAATCTCCTAGGAATACTTTTCGAGGATAAAACATCCCGGCACAACAATAGCAGCAAGAATTCGTCCTTTCTTGGTAGAAGCCATTTCAGCCATCTCACGCCAAATGCTGTGGCGAGATATTCGTATACAAATTTAAAAGTAGTCATCGATTCTAATGGTGCTTGTGACATCAAAAGGTTTATATGTACAATTTTCTTTTTTTTTCATGAAATAAAGCTGTCACGATGTTTTAGAACGGTGTTTCTGTTATGCAACGTAATTCCATACCAAAACTACCGTTTGAGTTCGGTGTAAGTGATATTGAGTTCGGCTGGTAGTGATATTGTATTCAGAATAGTCAAGGATTTGTGAGAAACAAGTGTTTTTAGCACGAGGGAATAGAAAAAGGCTGAAGTAGAATTTTGAGGGAAATCCCTAAGAAAGAAGTTTTATTTGGAGATTTCAGGGCTCCAGCTTAGATCCAAGAGAAATTCGAGATTCGAGACAATAACGTAGGCAAGATTTTTCTCCACCTATATAAAGGTTAGATGGACTTTGTCATTGTTGTCTGGTGATGGAGAATTTCATTACCACCTCTATTACCCTTGGTTTAATTATTTCCATACCCCCACTCTCACTACACGTCGCCCAACTCGTGAACTTTGACATATTTATCTAGTACATCATTTGAGAAGTTTGTTATTTTTGCACCGTGAACCTGTGATATTTGTGTTTTATTTCCAGGTCGTCAGTCCACCGTATTGGGGAATGTAGAGGAGAATTAGATGTAATAGGTAATTTGGCACGGAGAAGGAAAGGTTTGAATTGTGTATGGTCAGTTTATTCGTCATGGACTGTCACTGACATCTCTTTAATATATAGATTTAGCCAAGCCTAAAAGCGGAGCTCTTGTTGATTTATTTTCTAGCCCCTCATAAAAATAAAAACTGTAATAAAACTCTTCAGCACTGGCTGTAGGAGAGTTTCTTCAAGGGGATGAAGAGACCAGTCCGGGGGATGGGGAGGGAAGGGAAGAATTGGCGAGGTCTCGAAGCCGGGGACAACGTTCTCACAACTTGCGATAAAACGCATTCTAGTCAGCGGTATCTTCAAGCAGCTGAGGACCTCCGTTGTGGTTCTTAATTCAGAGGAAGTGTGCGATGTCAGCATCAGTTGAAATTATATTCTTTTGAGCGTGACTGATAATTTTGGTTTGGGAAAATGAGCCAAAACTGAATGAAACGACGGTAAACTACTTCGAGTCCAGACATCACCAGTCGATTGAAGAGTATAGACGTGATAACAGTGAATTAGTAAATCAAGACGCCAGAATCGTATGGGCTTCTCTTATATCTTCTGTTGAAGTTTCCAGGTACGACTGCTTGTTTCATGATTGTCCTCTGGCTGGAAATACACGGCGCGTTTTAGAGATTCTTTCTGTTAAATTATTCCGTAACCTCTGATGTAACTACTTAAAATGTAGGTTTCTTTAAGCCAACTGCCCATGATCTTGGTAACTCGAGCTAATGAAGTATGAAATTTGTCTAACATGTTTCTTACGCTGCAAAAGTTTGCTTTAAAAGAAGACAAGCTAGAGCTAAAATGTCGTGATTCAAACTCGATGACAAAGAGAGACTTAGGATTCGATGATGAAGACATTATATTTTATGGAAAACTTGAGATAATACCTGGATTTCATTTTTACATCACAGCAATCAATCCCAAACATCAATCAAGTTTTCTCTTTAGTTTAAATGTGAGTTGATGTTGTTTGCTATATGAAATGGGTTGAAAAATTTTTGATGGTATTTTCTCATGTTTGCAAATAGTTGAATTTACTGGAAGGTAGAGTTATTGCAACTGTTATCATGAAACACAACAATAAATTTTTATGGATATGTTAAAAGTATTCATTTGACTATCTACGGGCAAGTTGTTATATTATATTTCATCCCAACTATTTTCCACAATTTGTAAACACCATTACAAAATAATTAGTCAGGGAAACATACATCATGTTTGAAATGTTGTGTCCTTAGTAAGCAAACAGGATTGAGGAGGGTATATGTGGGAATAGGCTCTCTTGTCTGTATTGTTAATTTGCTAATCGCTCCTGTTGCCAATTTTTTGATGAGGTTGGGCTGTCAAGGTAAAGGAACAGAGGATTTTTGTAGGCAGTGACTTTTTTCAAACTTGGAAACTATCATTGTGAAAGCCATACTCGTGCCTGGTAACTCATTCTTATTCTGATAAACTAGTTTTAAGAAGGATACAATATTTTATTGCAAATATTTGATGCATAGACTGAGCACAAATATTTAATTTCACTATATTTTTAGAGCCAATACGAATCCCTAGGCATGATGAAATGTCAGTAGGATCAGTGGAAAATGTACCAAACATCTGCAAGATTTGATGTAATTATTTTAGTTACATGAATATTAACTGATACCAGGAGATCTAAGAATATTCAAAAGAATGTAAAATTTTTTTGAAAAATTAGAACTCAGCATAGGCCAAATAAACAAGATTCTTAGAAAAAGAAATGTGTGTTGATGAAAAAAGCTAAGCAACCTTTTTACCAGTTTTATATGTTGAAAACACACACACATGCAGATTTCTTATAAACCTGTATTTCAAGCCTGCCATGACTTCAAAATTTTGATGCACACCTCAAAAGGAGAAGAAATAAATTTCAAGTTTCGATTTATACAGCTTAGGTTTGTCAGGTAAAAAAGAGTCAAACAAAGAAATTTTCCCAACTAATTTGATAGGTTAGCCTACCTAGAACAATCAACTTCATGTACAAATAATACTAGTTGTGTTCTAATGATGCACAAAAGAACTATCTGTAGTAAGAGGGCAGGCTTTCCTTTCTTCATTCAAAAAAATACTGAGGTTATCATCTTTCCATAAGCTCAGTGGAAAGTGGGAGTGAGAGAGACTGATAGTGACTTTGTTATTTGAGTAAAATTAATATCCAGAGAAGGATAAAAGGCAAGATGGTCTGCACAACTTTCTTATTTCAATTTTATAACCTATTTAGCTAAGTCATTTATATTCTTGCTTTGTGCATTATGCAGATGCCAATTAATTTAACTTTCATGCAGGTCAAAGTAAAAACATGAATTAAAGTAGCAGAGCCCACTTTAATTTCAGTCCTAATTAAAGGGGAATCTTTGCTTTTCCAGTTTCCCACCCTTTCAAACTCACATATCTTGTGACCAATTCCTTACATCAATGTTTAGTCTGGGTATGAGTATTGATAAGAAACACCATGCATTAATGAAAGTTTGAGCAAATGCAATTCAAATAAAAATATTACATGTTACAATGTGGCAACTTACACAGCAAAATTATGTAATCACACAAAGAAACAAACAAAGAAAATCAGATAACCTGTATCAACTTTTGAGGACTTGAGGTAGAAAGAAATAAATATGGTAAACAGTTACAATTAAATAAATACAAAGTTGAAAGTTTAAAAGCTAAGAGATATACATTACAATCATCAAATCCTATGCATTTTAACAAAAAAGGGTTGGTTACCACTATAACTTCTCTCAAATATTCATACTTACAGGAAATTATTAATTTTTGTCACTAGGTGGTACTGTACTTACAATAGTTCCACTGACACAAATACATTTGCCTCAAGGTATCTCATAGCTTATGACTATACAGGTCATGTGGGTGGTTCCTGCTTGGGGACTGACATTTCAATTACCTCATCAAACTGTAATCATCAGAATTGCAAGCCAAGTTGTATTTACCAAGTGCTCAAGTTTCAAATTTAAAGTAGTGACCTATTTGTTACAGTCGAGTTCACTCCTTTTTGAGGCCATCTTCAGCTTGATCATCCTGTGTTACATGTGAAAACATCAAATGTTACTCACATATTCAAATACTTGGCTGCTTGAATCAAAGTTATAATGTTTTTAGTAACCTTCTTCCTTTAACAATTAATTTTCTGATATTGACTATCATCTAATTTCCCCTTTCAATATCACCCCTGAATCAAACATTAAGGTTATGAGAATAAAGGCAATAATAATAAACTAAAGAACCTCTTGATTGTTAAAAATAAATTCTCCTTGCCAGCACATAATGAAGTGTATTGCGAACAGTATGGAGAGTTGGCATGCTGATGTTAGGGTGCAAAGGGTTAATAGTGCTTCAAAAATAGTAAATAGTGTTGGAGAGAAAGAAAGAAAGTTCTTGAAACATTCTATGTTAAATGAAACTTTGTTATGAATATGTTAGTTGTGACAGCAATGAAAACATCTGTGAAGCTACAATAACAATTACTTTTCCATGTAAATAAACCATGATGAAGCATGATACGGATAAATTTAATTTCACACAGTTTGAATGTACAATTCGAAATCTAGTAAACTTACTAGTGAATAGGAAAAAGCTCTATGTGTTTTTCCTGCTTTTGTCATTCTAAATATCACAAATCAATCATGCCACTACTTTAGTGTGATTTTTTTCAAGATGTGTACTTTTTCTTATGGTCATCTATTTTTAGTATCCATCTTTTAACAGCTGACATCTGAGAAGAATCAAGTCCACACTGGTGATTTAACACAGTGTAATCAAACCCTACTACTGATTAAATTTTATTTGATCAAAAACATGAAGGGCAATAGAGGAAGTTGGCTAGCACAATTAAAGTTTCCTTTCTTAAGTATTCTGTGATAATTTCTTCTACCATAGGGTAAAGTTTATAGTTTCCTTTATTTCATTGTCTTCTGTTCATCTGTTTGCTTTCATAACAATCTTAACTACTGTTGCCGACAAATGCAAGCACATAAAATGTGTACAGTTATTAACACTTTAATTTCAGAGAGTGACTAGTATCTAATTTTTCCTTTCAATATCATCCCTAAATCAAGCATTAAGGTCATGAGAATAAAGGAAATGGTAATCAAGTGAAGAACCTCTTGATTGTTGAACAAATTCTCCTTCCCAGCACATCGGGAAATGTATGGAGAACAGTATGGAGAATATGCATGCTGATATTAGGGTGTAATGGGTTGAAGACATCAGGTAATCAGTTTTAAATACGTAGAGTATTGCTTGAATATTATAATTGTGGTGAGTGCAAGTGCCTGGTAAACATTGGTCTATGGTCTTCTATTCTTCCACCTTGGAGGGTGCTTTGTGTACATAAAAATTGAAGTTGAGTGCCTTTACCAGCTTTTTTTGGCAACAAAGATTAACAAAGAACAACAGCCACACCAAAAAAAAATTTTTCATGAAAGACATCTCTACAATGGTAGGTACACACAACTGACATGTTTGAGTGAAGCATGTCAAGCATTAAGGTATGATTGTCAGTTTGATTTTCATTTCTTGCAAACAGCTTATTTCTACCAGCTTCGAAAACTTCTGTATCCCTGCTTTCAAAGAAAAGCATTTCCAATGAATATTTAAACATTAAAGACATAAGCTACCAGCAACAGGTTTTTCCATTATTCCATAACATCAGATTCTTATCAAATTTTTTTTTACATTTGAAAGTATAAGAAATTTACAATATAATGAAATCCCACATTTTAACTGTTTTAGTCCCACTAGTGACCGAGACAGAATTTCTCCTTACACTATCAGTACAATCAGTACAATATCAAGCAGACGAGTAATGAGAATTTTAAAAAAAATATCAATTAGAGGATAATTGGTTGATCCAATTCCAAATTCTCCACACAAACATCACATGAATTGTATGGCAGACAGTAAAGAGAATTACTAATAAAATCTCAAAAGTTAAATGGTTATGTAATCATATGTACCAGAAAGACAGCAAATAAATGTAACATACTCCAGTAAAGTTTTCTTATGTACAATGAAGTTTCAAACTCACTGAAATTAAGTTGACTTCATGATTCAGATTTTAGTGTAAGAAATATGTAATATCTCTTAACATGGATGAAAAGAGAATGCCATTTATGAATTTTAAAATAGTAAATGCAAAAAAACTTAAGGATGGAATTTAAAGAGACTGATGAAATATGGCATATCTATTCACTGAGATATTAATCACTGGCTGGCACACAGAGATATAAAAGAGGCTTTGTGAAAAAGACTAGGGCAATAAAATTAAAGGTTCAGGAGGAGCTTATGATATCAACTAGTTTACTGATGTTCTCACCTGAATTCAGTCTGTAAAGAGAACTCTACAACGCTTCTGTTTTATCTTCTCGCTCTTGAATTAAAACATAAAACTTAATTATTTGCAGGCAGGTTAAGGAGGAAATTAAAGGAATGGATATATGTTACATAAAAAGAAACCCCTTACAATAAAAATAAAGCAGAAGCATATTACTTACGTGTCTTTGCTTCTGAATAATGGGTAATTTTTAAGCAATTATCTACATAATTATGTAAACTGGGTGCAATGTACGGTCGTAAAAGCAATCATTTTATTCTAACCTTCCTTCTTCAAGGGTGCCTTGTGTAAAAAATCAAGTTCAGTACCTCTAGAGTCATAAGCCGGGCTTTTGGGGCTACAAAATAATAAAATCAATGCGTTATGGCAGGTCAATTTATCGAGAGTCAATTAAATATAGTTTCCTAAAATCGTATGGAAAGTTTAACGTGTGCTTCACTTGTGTTACATATACGAATTTATCGTTGTAAATTACTGATGAAATTCCGAGAGTGTGACTCGATTAATTCAAAAGAAAATATCCAGGTAGATTACAGGAATGGTTCACAAGTTGTAAACTGATAATGCGTTCACAAAACCTCCCTAAATTATGGTGCCGATACGAATTTATCGTTCATAATCACTTATAAAATTCCAAAATTTTGCGCAGTCTGAAAGTGGGATCCCCTTGGGCAAATTATCCACTTTTCTGCTTCGAACTCTACGCTCCCCTCTCACGTTTTGCTGACAGAAAAGATCTGGCGCCGTTTAAGACAGCATAGCTGTCGTGACTCCCTAATTAAATCTGTGGCAGAACGTATGTAGAAAATTTATTTAAACACATCATTACCTCACGAAACGTTGACGAAATACGGCAACAATTTTTATACCCATACTTGAATCACAAATGAACACATTACAGAAAAGTCTATGGTATACCATATTGATTTCAAGACTCTGATGAAGTTCACGACCCTTGTTTCAAATCCTCTTAAAAAAAACCTTGATTAGTAAGTATTGATAAGGCTGATAAGATCTGGGATTATTATGCAGGGGTCCATTCAACGAGGAACCCCAACAACGCAAATACTGATCCTTTTGATATTTAGATGATTCATTGGGTGCGCCTTTAGAGGCCTGAGTTTTAATTAGGTCGTTTTAATCACAAATCACTGTCAAGGCTTTAGTGTGCATGCTTGCTTACAAGAGTTTTTGCATTTAAGCTTCAAGGAATCATTGAAAACCATATGAAAACATTGTGCATAAGCGATAACATTTCCCAATACCTTTTAAATGATTTTCGCATGCCTTTTACTTACACGTAAAACTTGTACAATATAGGTGTAAATAAAAACCTAGATTTTATCATTACAAGAGCCTGAGTACGTGCAGATATGCTTCTAGGTTTTTTTTAAGACTTCCGCCTTGTATGCCGGTTGTCTATCATTCGGGAAGCTTTTCTTTGTGTGAGAAAATAAACCTGTCATTCTTTCTGTGACTCTGGCGAACCCTCCTCATTATCAAACGGAAGTGACTCTTATAGTACTTATAACTTGTTAATATCAGTTTCCTGCGTTTTATGTTGGCGTTCTGGTGTTCTCGGCATCGGAAACTTGTTTTGCTAAGTTATGCATTTTGTTTCGTTGAAACAATTAAGCTAGTTATGCATTTTGTTCAGTTGTGCCTTTTAAGTAAGTTTGACTGTTTGAACTATTTCAGCCAATTAAGATAGATTATGAAATTTGTGAAGTTAAATTGTTCTCGCTGAAGTTTTGGTTTCGGTTTGACACGCTGCTGTTCCCGCGAACGCATTCAGTAGCGTGTCAAACTTAACAGACTCTGCTATCCGCTTGTTCCATTGTTTTTTTTTATTATTATTATTATTATTATTATTATTATTATTCAATTAGGTGTTGAATGTTACCAGACGACGGCCACCAAATTATGCTCGACTGTTTTTTCAGAGTGATTGAATATATATTTACTTTTAACCGCAAAATATGACATCTGCGGCTTACATAAACTACTACATGACTTACATCAGTTTACAGATTAAACGACGAGAGCCGAAATACTGTGTGTGCTAAAAACAAGTTGTATTTGCGTGCCATTAGTAAAAGCTGATTTGTTTTTATAGTAATATATCGGGATTATTATAAGTAAGAATCGTTGGGACCTTGTTCACTACTGACTGTCTGCCAAGTTTTGACTTTAATGTAACCTCGATGTTTTGGTTGTGGTATGACTCTGTGCGTAATCTAGCGATGATTTTCAAATACTGACATTATCTTTGACCTTAAGGGCTTGGAATCCAGCCAGAGTCAGAATACGCTGGCTTCTGTAGCATCCGGTGCAAGGCTATTTGTTTCTCCATGAAAAACAGGTAGGCAAATATAAATTGCTATCTTTGTAGCGTTGCTCCAAATTCTACTTTGTTAGTGTGTTGGTTTCCTAAAATATTTGACAGTCAATCATCTCCTTTTCCTTAACGGGCTCAAGACGAAATTACAATTAAAGCTGTTCAAGGAAGCTGTTCGAGAGATCACCCAAAGTAGGAGTATTTTCATCGTCATGATAATAGGTGCACTCCTGTTCAAAGCGATTCTTGTTGCTGTCCTAAGCTTTCTGGATAATTGGCACGCGGATGCGTGTTCAGGTTGGTGTGAATCCACGTTCATTCTTATCCGCTGTCAAGAATAAGGGTATTGTTGTTCTGAGTGTATCCTCAGCCTTATTCGGGAGAAACTTTATAAAATCTCTCGTGATCTCTAAATCCATATATTAAAGCAACTATAGTTTAGTCATTGAATTGAACATGACCGTGTGTACGTACCCAGATGAAACAATTGTTGCTTTCACATTGAATCTAATGGTATGATAATACTTACCAAAACAGCTGTTCGGAGAAACATCTGAAATAGACTCACATTCACCAAGATGACTGCGTGACAAAGAATACATCAAGACAGATGAATTCCATTGTTGCCAAGCATTATTCTTCAAATGAAGGGGTTCTGCTTTGGCCCTATCAATAAATTTACCAACCAAAGGAAGAAACTCTTGCCTGGATTTTTTCTGTGAGATGAAAGATGTTATTTTCTCACGCTTTGTGGCTGGTTTCAGAGTTGTTTTACTTACCTCTTCTTTCTTCTCTTTCACAGCAGCTGCCACTCTAAGTCTTTGACTATATTTCCATGGATGCCATTTGTCTTGTGGTTTTGAACCAAAATTTTCTTGAGTGTTGGCAATGTCTTTTTTGTTAATGTCTGCAAATGGAGAAAAATAAGAGGCAGATATACTTAGTTCTCCTCCTAGAAAAGCCAAATATTTCATTTGGTAACAGTTCAAATTGAAAGGACACAAACTTCTCCTTACCATCAATTTCTACTAAAAACATTTTCCCCTCAATTTCAGTCATTTGCCTTTCAAGCAGAACCACATATCTGCGAACAGGCTCACAGTCTTCAGAGCAATTGGCCCCAATTAAGAGAAAGTTCTCTGCAGAGCTACACACACGCTGACCACAGTTTAGGAAACTAACTAACCAAGCCAATGCTTGGTCATCCTTTCCAAAGGGTGCACCATCACCCCCTATGGCAACTTTAAAAGTTCCCTCTTGCTTCCCAAACCAGTTAAGCTTATCCTTCCTGTAATTGTTGGCACTGAGATAAAACTGTGCCATTTTCAACAATAGCTTTAAAAGGTCCCTGTACTTCCCATCAACCATATCTTCTTCCTTGAGCCCTTTGCAGAGTGTTTCCCCTATATCATGTAAATCACCTATGTCTATTTCATTAATTTTTTTAAGTACCTCTTTATAAGAAAGAAGTTTTGGTACTGGAATGTTGCTCATGAATTCAATATGCTTCCTTTTAACCCCAGCATCATCTAAGCCCATTGTTAATGATGACCTTATTGAATTATACTTCTGCTTGCTTGTAATGCCACCCCTGTACAAAATATTTACACTTCTAATAAAATTTGTTTGGCTTTTCTCAAAAATATTAATCTCCTGTTTCACAATTTTAGGAATGACTTTCTTTGTGAACTTAGCACATTTTATTATTGCATCACTCAATACTGACACTGGAGCACTTTCATTCAAAACTGCTATGAGACCTGCATAAGCTGGTGTCATATTCTCAGCAGTGGCTCCATGCAGCATTTTTGCAGCATTTAATGTCTGTAGCCTCCTTCGTCTAGCGCTACGGCCAGGGCCAGAGATCTTCCCTTCATCTCCCAAAATTGTTGGACAATGTTGTCTGTAACAGAGATCTGAGGAAGACAAAAAATTTTGACCATGCAAATCTTCAGTTTTATTTCAATGCATAACTTCACAGCCAGGGTAAATCATAAATTACTCTATTGATAAACTGTTCGCATGGAATGAGAAAGCTTTCTCCAAGAATATAATATTCAAAAGAGTACACATGAATTGAAGGTACTGACCTTTTCTTTCACATTTTTGTTATCCTCATTCACCAATTTTGCCTAAAACACAGCCGAGTTTAACTGAAATCAAAGGAAAACGAGTCCTTTCGTGGAAATTTCCAAAATATTTGCTCATTTCGACGTATTTAGAGGTAAAAGGCAATTTAACTGCCTTCTGATTTATATTTTATTTCTCTTAACAACAATTGAAGATGTATGCGTGCAAGTTCAGGAGATTCAAGTATTTGATATTCGATGTTGTTTACCTTTGACTCGAGGCGCTTTAATTTCCTTGCCTTTTTCGTAAACTCTTTATCATGGGCAAGGGCAGACACAAGAAGAGCATCTTGGTTCCGTTTAATCTCTAGATATTCATTCAAAGGGAAGCGATTTTTCTGTCCTTTTCTTGGTGGCATGTCGCTGCACTCTGTTGCAACCTGTCTTAATCCACATTCTGTTGACAAAGGGAGAGTAGCTCGCTCAGTAAACCTCGAAATGCTCGAAAGTCTAGTCATGGTAGTCGTTAAAAAGTTCAGATATCAAGGAAACGAGACAAAAATCAAAAATTCTGAATCGGAGAAGTCCTTACCAATGAACGCATGATTCCATAGTTTTGTCTCTAGCTTCTGGCCGTCTTGTCATTTTGAAGCTTAAATCTTTTTAAGATGCCTCAAAAATATGCTTTGCTTCACGACGCCATGACAGTCTCCTCTTTTCAACCAAGGGAAAACCAAATATATTTCTCCTATTTCGCCTTGTTTGGTATTGAATAAAAGCTCTTGCGAGGATCTAGATGTTGGTTCCAAATTTACCGCGCTTTCATTTAACCACAGTTCATAGAGAGCCTGCAAAGTTAATCATTTCCCGGCTTTGCGCCAGACCTCCGCACGGCCAACATGGCGGCGGGGAAAAAACTGGAAAATAATGTGGCCGAAAAATCCGCCAGAAATCCCCGGCGTGCAATATCAAGATATTTAGACTGAATGTGGATTGCTGCACATTAATTAATGATCTTAAACTAGAATAAGTCTATCATGGCCATTCAGGTAGCTCGTTAAAAAAGAATTCGCCTTACTTGCCTGGCAGCAAGGCCATTATATCATTATATCATACCCTTGATATCGAAAAAGAGTAGATAATGGTCCACGTTTCTTCTTCTTCGCATTCGAAGGAATTCCAGGTTCAAAATAAAAATCCGGATACGCGCCATGTTTAGTAATTTTGACTCTTCCTATTCAAGCGGAAATTGACTGCATTCTGCATCTAAATTGGTTTCATTCAAAAGACTCACTCCATTTTCGCCAAACTTTGTGCCTTTTAGTCAAGAGGAGGTTATGAAGACGGGGATTTACGATCTTCCAAAAGAAAAGTATGAAATCAACAGCTAACAACTATTATTTCCATAAATGATAACGTCCTTGTGATAGCAACTATTTTGTTTACCGAGGAGTCTGGAAGTCTTAAGGATTGCAAAACAAACTCGAAAGGGAAAAAACTAGATCCATTTCAGCAACTCGATGATGCAAATGTATATCATTATCAATTTGTGCTTTGTGTCGCCAAAAAAGCTTTCGATATTGTCTCTTTCTCTGCAATTTTGGGATTTTCTAGTTACGCTACGTCGAATAAATTCACGTTTATCTTTGTAAACAAATTTTGACTCGACTGAACAATTACCCCAATGTCGTAGGCGAACATGAAACTGAAAGATACTTCCTGTATTTATTAACATATATTTCGATTATTAAGTTCTAGGTTCGCATCCTAAGCTTTAAAGAAAACAAATTCTCTGAAAGGCAGGGGTGGTGAAAGGCAAAATCCAAAACTCTTTTGACAGCTTTTGTTAGATTTTTTGCTTACCCTGTAGGCTCTCACTAGCCAAATCATCGCTATATTCAAAAATTGATCAGGTACATGGAATAAAGATTGATAGAACGCGAATTAAGATTATTAACGTACAACACCAGAACTTACGAATTTTCTTCCATTGGAAAACTGGAATTGACAGAACTGGAAAAATCATCATACAGGGCAGGTTACCGGTGTTTATGGAAGTATGTGAACTTCATAACGTATGTTCTAAAATGTGACCTGTTAGTCAGTATATAATTATGATAGTATTGGCGATGGAAAGTGACGCAGTCAGCTGATAGATGCGTCACAGTTATGTCAGGGTTGCCGCATTTTCTGCGTCAGGGTTATTTTAGGGGATTCTACATGGGAAAAAGCTTTGTACATCGGTTTACAGTATTTGTTTCCGCGTTTGCTCGCCTGATGAGGGAGTCGTTATTAAGAACACTGAATTTAATATGTAATTTTTATAGGATAACCGTTACCTCTTCCAAGCATTAATATTGCAATTGCAGGTGTTCGAGTAATGTGGATCTTAGTGATGGATCAGGAGGGCATCTTTGGTGTTTCGGGTGGAATTCACAAAAATGTTGCTTCTTTTTCAGTTCCTTACATTCGTGAAAAGAAAAGAAACGAGATAAAAGTCATCGAAGTGACCAGCGGAGAGGATGTTAAACTCACTTGCCAGATCAGAACCATTGGTCAGACCTCAAAACCAGGGTATTACTGGCTCAAAGACAATCAGACGCTCATTCCATCGAATCATCAACGTCTGAGGTTAAAACCCTACAGATCCCTAAAGATAAAAAGAGCTAAGAAAGAGGACACCGGCTTCTACACGTGTGTCGCAGTAAATGAGTGTGGCAAGAATCCTTTTACAATGCACCTAGTTGTCGGAAGTAAGTAAACATTTGGGACCATCTGAGTTTTTTTAAAAGTACAAGTACGCACGTGATTTCTAGCGATATCCTGGGGAGTAGAAAGAAAGAGGACACCGGCTTCTACACGTGTGTCGCAGTAAATGACTGTGGCAAGAACCCTTTTACAATGCACCTATTTGTCGGAAGTAAGTAAACATTTGGGACCATTTGAGTTTTTTTAAAAGTACAAGTACGCATATGATTTATAGCGGTATCCTGGGGAGCAAAGTTCTTTTATACTAGTTGTGTGCCACAAACTGAGGTGATGTCAGTTTAAGTAGGAGTTGCTGAGGTAGGCAAATAAGAAAGGAAAAGGTGGTAATTTCATACTTGCCATCACAAAAAGTTATTTCCGACGAAGGTGCAATGTTTCCTTTACCATTGCTTAAAGTATTTAACTGAGACAGCTGGAAGTTCAAAATCCTGTCAGGACGTGAATAGAAAGATTCAGATGTGTGTGGCCTCAGATAATCTGCATCACAAAAGCATTTTCCATCTAGATAATTTCTTGTGTTTTTCTCTTTAAGGTCCAACACTGAATCCCAACAAAATTACAGTAGGAGGTAAGACAGATGTGCTTTCATTTCTAATCGGAAGAAATTAGTGAAAGATGAATATAGAAGCAGTTTAGTTGATACAGGAGCCGATATTGATGTTCTTTGAAATAGAGAAAAGCAACCTTCCTCTGAAAGACAGTCTCAATGGGGTGATGGCTTTTACGGCTAACGTAACGTTACGGCTAATTTTGGCCAATCTACGGCTAACGGCTAAATTTTTGGCTGTTGTAAGGCTGTAGGATAACTCCATTAACACCCTCCGAGAAGAAAACTGATGATGAAAAAAAATTATCAAGAAATTATAATCTCTTGAAAAAAAAATTAATGAAGTGTTGAAGCTCATCTACAAAGCCCATCAAATGAATCTTTCAAGTTAAGATTTTGTAAATCCGATTAAACAAAATATATTTTGGCAATCGCATATGTTATCCAGTAAATTTCATAATTTTTCTAGCTTTGTGCGTTAAACATTGACTCTGGAGCTGAGACGGCCAAGATCTGATTGTTAATTCTCCCCTTTAGCTGCTACACGCATTTCCTTATAAATCCCGGAGGAACGAGAACTTGGTGTTAGCAACTTCTAAGTGATAAGTTTGATTATTCTCATTGCCTGTTTGCTGGATAATGTATGGATATTATACTAGGAGAAATTACATGTTAATCACTTGTGGGAGTTAAAGGGCAAACGGGTTATGGGTCAGAGTGACGTGTTACAGCGAAACCTCAATTTAACGAAATGCCAAAGGACCGGGGAAATTGGTTCGTTACATCGAGGGTACGTCATATCAAAAACCTCGATTTAACAAATTTGCGGAAAAACAACCAAAATGTTCGTTATGTCGTGGCATGGTTAACAATTTCCTTCTTTTTCTTCTTCCTTTTTTTTTTTTTTTTTTTTTTTTAAGGAGTGAGGTAGCACAGGAATCGGAGCAATTATTGTAAATTATATTACTGCTTTAATGTCTATGTGCAGAATTATTTTTAAAATTTAATTATTTATAAAAACATTTTTTAAAAATCTAAACTACTGAGCAGCACTTTGCGAACAGTGATTTTAAAACTTTTTAATTCTCCGACGCGTTTCGTCTAACTGTCGTAGACTTGAGGGAGTTTTACAAGTTAACACGAAACGCCTGTATTTATAAACCATAGTCAGCGGCTTTTTACTAGGGCCAATGACCATATAGGCTTGGCTGGACTTACGAACAGGAACAGGCGGAGTTGTGAAAAATTTTGAACATTTTTAAAGCAAGGTTAGAAAAATATGTAGGGGCCACGGTTTTAGTTTAGTGCTAACTTGTTAAAATTCCTGAAGAAGTCCACGGTTTAAATTTAGTGCTAACTTGTTAAAATTCCTGAAGAAGTCCACAGTTTTAATTTAGTGCTAACTTGTTAAAATTCCTGAAGAAGTCCACGACAGTTAGATGAAACACGTCGGAGAGTTAAGAAGTTTTACAACTACTGTTCGCAGAGTGCTGCTCACTAGTTTAGATTCTTAAAAAATGTTTTAAAAATAATTCTTCACATAGACATTAAAGCAGTAATATAATTTACAGTAATTGCTCTGATTCCTGTGGTACCTCACTCCTCCAAAATGTTTGAGGAAATTGCATTTGCGAACGATGTCCGCGCGATGAGGCCCTTTCAATGCCGCCACAAATGTAAAAAAAAATGTAACTCTTAAAGAGATTCAATCAACACTTTATTCACAGAATACAGTTATCAATGTTACATGCACGACTTCATTCAGTTACATTACAATCAATAAATCCTTGCCGCAAACAGCAATATGGCTCAATCAGCATCAAGCAATCATGCCCTCTTGATTACCAATAGTGCCCACGTGATTAAGAAAAAAATACTCTGTCTCAGCAAATCTGCATTCAGTAATTTTGCCCCGCATGTGATAAAACTCTGAACCATCATCAAAAGTTCAGTACTGTAGAACACTTAGAATAAAATAATGTTTAGACTCTAACTTGAAATGTGTTAGTAAGGGGTCGCTTCCGGGCAGTTGTCGAGAAGTTCAACGCTCAAATGCTGTGGCTGTTCTGCGCTTCACAGCGGCTCCAAGATTTACGGTATCGCAAAATAAGATGAGGCGCAACCTTCTTCAAGTACCCGTTGGAAACTCTGTAAAGCTGGACTGTTCTGCTGACGGAAACCCTCGTCCTACCGTGAAATGGTACAAAGAAGGAAACTTGTTTAAAGAAAGGAGAAGTGGCCACAAACTGTCTTTGAGTCCATGGACAACCTGGTTGAGTCTGAAGGACTTGGTTCCCTCTGACACTGGGTCATACATGTGTAATGTGAGCAACTCATACGGATGGATTAATCATACATACAAAGTAGACGTTCATGGTAAGAGGAAAAATCCTTCAAATTTTCTGGCCGACACAGACTCTGAAGAGTACTCACGGTTTTCTTTATCTGAGAAAAAGAATCTTCAAACTCTTGTGGTCAATATAAATCCCATTTAAAAAGTCAAATTAAAATAAACATTACAAGTAACGAAACAATGGATGTTTTTGGGTTACATTGACAGTATTGACAGTATTCTCTTTTAAATTTTTTAGAACGAGCTCATGCTGAACCAGTCGTTCTACCCATGGAAAATGTCACAGTTTATCGAGGAGAGAATGCCAGCTTAACATGCAAAGCATTAAGTGATTCCATGCCTCATTTCCAGTGGTTAAGGTGGTTTCCTGTGCGTTCCAACGGTTCAATTGAAAGTCCTCACTACGAAATCGTGAACAAAGAAGACAGATACCAACGTGTAGTTGTACAACCAAGTGGTAACAAAATGTTTGATTTCCACGGAGTGAAGTTGACTTTGTTAAATATCACAAAGAGGGACGAAGGAAAATACACTTGCATTGTAGGAAATGCTGTTGGTTACGCAGTCGAACATGCTTACATCGTTGTCCAAAACATCGGTAGGTTAAGCCATTATTAGATTACTAATTCTTCATAATTCTTGTTATCAATTACTTTTATTATTATTATTATCAGATTATTAGGGGTTTTCTGTGATGTGCTTATAGCAGCTCTTTTTCTTACCACATTTTGACGTCATCTGTGATATGTTACTGAACAGACGCACGGCAACATGGAATTTATTTGTTAACCTTTTAACCCCTAAGAGTGACTAGCATATAATTTCTCCTTATAATATCACCCTTGAATCAAACATTAAGGTGATGAGAATAGAGGAAATGATCACCAAGTAAAGCAGCTCTTGATTATCAAACAAATTCTCTTTGTCAGCACCTTAGGAAATATATAGTGAATAGTGTGGAGAATGTGGATACTGATGTTAGGGGTAAAGGGTTAATTCGTTAGGTGTAATTCATTTTCCATGAAGCCCTTGTAAACAGCTTTCTTTTCTTGAGAGTCCCCTTCCTCTCGGGAATCACGGAGGGTCGATTTTTGCACGACTACGTGTTGTGTTTGCTCGAAAAAGCTAGCGCCACTAAGCGGCTTAGGTTTGATTTGGGTTTACAGCACTCAGTTACAGTGTTTGTATCGTGACTCACTTGGATGTTAATAAATCAAACGCGGGCTAACTGAAAAAAGTGACTGCTTAATGATAGCGGATCATTTACTGAAAATTTTTTCCAACCGAGAATAACTTATTTTTTTCACTTTTTTAATTCGTGAAGATAAAGCAAAACCAAATGAAGCTCAGCGAACTGAAAGCATCACAGATGGTAAGTGTAGCCGTGAAAGACGGACGTGATTCATTTTTTAAAATAACATTTGTAATTTCTCTATCTCAGAAAAAAAAGAAGCACGATCTTTCACATTTCTGGTACGTATCTAAAAGACCGGTTATTATTCGTCGTCCTGGGAAGGCGGGGGAGGCACCCTGGGGAGGGGGGCTTCCTGGAAAGGGGGGGCTTGGAGGATTTTGTCTGCGTCACGATAAAATTCACCTGACTCCCTCTCATTGGCAGTTAATTAGCAGTCAATTTTTTGTAGTCCCCCCCTTTGTACTTTGGCGACGAATGCTGCCCCTCTGTTCCCCCTGAAAACCATGTGATCCACCCTCAAAATCCTCTACCCCTAGCTCTAGGCTGTAAATTATGAATGGTCGCCAGGTGTGCCAATTGTTAAGCATGCGCACGCCACGTGGTACACCACGTGCGCACTAAATATAAGAAAAGCTCATGAAAATCTTGACTGATGGTTGCTGCAAATAAGGATGACCATATTTTCGTTGGATAAACCTTTGTATTTGTGGATCTCTTCCTTTCATGATTCTTTCCATCTTGCCGAGCAAATGAAACACTGAAATGCGATATAACATGTATCAAGAAGCCTTCTAAACGGAGCTTAATTCTGGCTTGAGGGAATGACTTTGGTATCAAACAGAATTATCGAAACGTTTTATTTCCTGTAAAAAACACACAACGCCTATCTCAAAGAATTTTTGAGGGATTTGTTGAAGCTAAAGTTCCCTTGTCGCATTTGGCAAAGACGAGCTCAATACCAGTCGAAACCAGATTTTTTACCCTTCTTTGTTACGACGACTTCAATTACTGATAACCTGTAGATATTCATTCGTTACTTGCTGTTTCGTCACCCTCAGATCAAACCAACTACTTACTATTTGTAGTCAGATCCCTTTACGCGGAACTACCTACTGAAATTTGTCTTGCTTCGTAGCTCAATAGGTATTAGCGCTCATTTGATATTTGAGAGTAGGTCTGTCCTGATCGTGTTCAGCAACATTTGAGCAACTTTTGGCGTTTGGAGTAACTTTTTGCGGTTGTAGCAACCTCGAGGAATTCTCGCCTTTCTCGACAATTTTTTAGCAAAATATAAGTTTAGAGCACGTATAAAGGACGAAAAAGTCAACGATTTCATAGAAAACTTCAGTTTACACGAATTTCATGAATTGTTTGTTAACCTTTCGAACACATAACTTGTCACGTGACTACATTTCGCAGGCCTATTGAGATCCTTATCTAAGATTTTAACAGATAATCGGCTAAAATGACTTTCGGTAAGACGTCAAATGAACCATGTGTTTTCTTCCGTTTAACTAAAGAGTATTCTTAAATTTCGCCCATATTTGCAAGCAACCCTTTAAAGCTGAGTTTCTTGACCGGTGTTGTTAGCAACTATTGTGAAGGCGAAAAATAAGGTTATAAATTAACATTTATATATAGATATCAAAAAATTTTAAGTAGCAACTTTTTGGAATTTTGGCAATTTTTAAGCAACCTTTGTAGTGCGGGGGAAAAGGAGGGAATTCATTCAAGATGGAGAGATATCTATGTTTGGTTCATTCTTGTGTAGGTTCTACTGTTAACCTGACATCCATCAGTTCTGAAAGTGAAGCAGTTACGCAGACGTCAATGGGTTGGACTGATAGAATAAGGTACCCGGCGGCTGTAATCGCAGTTTCAGTGGGCGTGGTCGTTATGTTTATCATAGCTTCCGGTCTCTGTTATTGGCAGGTGAAGAAAGGCCGAGAGAGCTCGTCCGCAACGATGAAAAGCCGACACAACATCGATTCACTTCAAGCGAAGTACGAAGTCCAGTCAAATGAGTACGTAATAGTGGCAGACCTAAAAGGACTTGAGAATGATTTTGGCACTAACTGATTGTAGATAAAAAGCCACATAAAAGAGGAACTCAAAAGTAAAGTTAAAAGAGAAAAAAGACCGAGGGGGCAAAAATAACAGCAAGACATCTAAAACTGCCCGACACGAAGAGCAGTTATCACTTTGTTACATCTATTTGGAAATCGCAAAATACAGTCGCTCAAATATAGATTATTTCAGTCTCTACAAATAGTTTATTGATTCAGTGATGAGCTGGTTTGGAAAAAGTTGTAAAAGCTGTCTTTTATTTTCCTTGCGATTTGATGGATTTCTTTAAATAAGTCTTGAATGGTTGATGTGTTTTAATAAAGTTGTCTCATCGGCTTGGAAAAAGATGCGATTTAGAACATAAAGTGGTGCTATTCGTGGATAAATCGCACGATGAGAGCCTGTCAGATTGAAAGGATCACAACGGATTTCAAAATGGATGTAACAAACATAGTAAATTAACCATGAGCAGAATTTCAGTTTAGCAGAATAAATGAATAAAACCGCATACCCTCAAAGAAACACAAAAGGGTTTGTCAGGCTTTGTTCAAATTCAATTCTTCAGTTCAGTTTCGATTATTTTTTTTCTACAACCGTCGAAGGGAGAGGATCAACGTTTTAGTTGTTAGAACCAGTTTCCTTACCAAAGGGACCGCTCTTTTCTGCAGCATGTTTGGTCTCGTCTCGCAACGATGGACGGCTTCAAGGAGATTTTAGTAGGAAACGGTGCTCACACCTTAAGTGTTTTTTCTTTGACTTATTTCCTCGTGCGTTTCAATTTCATCCATAGTTTAAATGTTATTGATTGATTTTGGTTGAAATAAAGTACCTTATGGGTTTGAAACAAGAAAGACATGATGTGAATCGTTAATAAAAAAAAGAGCAAAGGGGAATGGAACAAGGCCAAAGGGCTTGAGCGACAAAAGGGTTAATAGAAGGAAACATCATGGGAGGAGAGGAAGGAGTGGGAACATGGGTCGGGGGAGTGGAGCTGGGCAAGGTTTTACCTCAGTGTCCCTCCTTCGTATCAGCCTTCTTTTGAAGGTCGTTCTCCAAATTTAACTTTCACAGTATGCAACTTTGCATTTATTCTCCTGGCTCCTTTTACACTGAGTAATTTTCAAGCTTCAGACTTCTCTTCCCGCCAGCAGCTTTGCAGCAACTTCTACAAGGTACTTTTTATGTCAAACAAAGTTTGTTTTAATTATTTTAAATTTCAAGTGCAAATCGTCATTAAGGTGGGCACACTTCTGTAATTAATCATAGGAAACGTGAGTAGAATTTGTCCCAAAGGAAATTGGATTAAACTACAGGAAGTGGTTATTGCATTATCTTCAGTGAGATACATCGTTCCTCTCAGGGCACATAATTTCTATTTATGTATCCGGCCTGTTTTGGACTCTGTTTGCTTAACTTTTGGCGAATGTAACAAATAATCTAGATTTTAAAAGGCGAAAAAAATCTGTATTCAAAAGTTAATTTCAATGTTGTCGTGTGTTCACCCAAGCGTGTCCATGAAATAGACCTTTTCACAGTTCCCAGCGCCATATTGGACATGCAACCGCTCATGACTCATGTTAAATCTCTGGGAGCGGTTTAGGTGAAATTCGTGCGTGGGCAGTAAAATTGTTCGATTTTTAAGGAAAATGGATGGTCCTAGCCGAAATCTCGATAGAGCTAATTTTTCTCCCAAAAAGAAAGCAAAGCAGTGTGCCGCTTTTGGTTGTTCAAATACATTTTATGGCCCCAATGGTTTGCCTACGAGCCTTCACTTCTTTAAGTTTATGCACGGAGGCATGTATTTTTGCTAATTATATATCGTTCTATACTCATCTTAATCTCTGTGAATTGTGGATGAGAGTAACTATTGTTGCAAAATTAGTACAACTTTTCTATGAGGTACCTGAATTGTTTTAAGTTCGATAGAGTTTTCTTAAATTCCGGCAGTAAGTCAATAAGTTCAGTACTGCTCACCTGTTTACTACATGGCTTGCCTAAAACACTCCTAACAGAGAAACTCTTGGAAATCAATTGCTTTTAATGAAATAACCAAGACACTGTATCTTCAGAGTTTTCACTTATTATGGCAGACCCAGAAAACTGACACAAATTTGGTAGCAATTGTGACAAAAGCAGTTTTCAGTAGTTGTTGTTTTTTTAATGATAGCATAGTAATCCACTATGGATGCCACATGGAACTCTCAAAAATTATTTTTGTGTGCTTTATGTATGAATCTATTTGATGCTTCAAATTGAAAAAAGAAAAGGTGAGTTTCACCAACTAAAAGAGTTCTCGACACAAAGATGAACTGTGACACTAAATTTTATTATTCACAAAATTGTCCTCATAACAAAAAGTTTGAAGAAAGTCTCGCAAAAAATAATTTCTCATACAATTCGATGGTCTGAAAGATTCTCTTTCAAAAAAATCTTATGGTAACTGTAACAGTATGAAATAAATATCTTGATTTAGATATATTTCTCAATCTTTTAAGTATCTTCTTTACATCTCAAAATCATATTATCATAATATTGGTTAACACAATGCAGTAAGAACTAGTATAGCAAACCTTTGTGTCAGAAGGCCTCTGAGTGCTAAGAATGGGAATATCAATTCACTGAATGTTTATCACAAACAGAAACTTAAATGTGTGTAAAGGAGTAGTATTGTTGAGATCAGTAGCTGAGAGGAAGCATATCTGTTCTCTTCTTTTAACCCTTAAATACCCAAGATCTGATTCTTACCTGTTCCCTCTAGTTGCTACACATTTACATGTAAATGCGTTATGAGAATTTGATGTAAAATGAAGATAACTACTGCCTGATAAGTTTCAGTATTATCATTATCTGTTTGCTGGATAGTGTTTGGATATTATCGGGAGAAATTACATGAATCAGTCACTTTTAGGAGTTTTTGAATTTTCTAATATTTTGGTCTGATTCTTTCAATGCTGCCTTGCCACCTAACAAATTACCATGAGTCGCGAACTGAAATGGTTTTCAATGTATCACGAGCATAAGTTGTCGTGGGCCAGATGGGTTTCAAAATATTATTACATCTGTTAGCTACAGTTTCCCTCATAGGTTGATAGAAAGAAGAGTTATAATCAAGTGGTTCTACAGGCTCTATTGTATAGTTTTCCATAAGAAACAATATACAAATGGCGAACTAAAATACATCTTGGTTAACCAAATGGGAACAACTTTAACTGAAGAATATGGTATAACAACAAATACCACATCAACAACAGCAGCAATAACAAATCTCCTCTACCTAGATGGCTACAGCCTTTGCCGCAGGGCTAAAAATCGGCGGTCGCACGTTCGCCAGTAGCGAGTTAAAACTGACCAGGGCCACCAAAAGTTAACGCTTAAATGCCCGATGTGCGACTATACTACAGAATTTCGAAAAGTTGCTATATAAATTATACGAAGTACAAAATTAAAATTAAAGCTCAATATGTAATTTTATTAGACTACCATTCACTTCGTTTCTTTGCTTGGACTCTGAGATCATCCATTTTAGTGAGTTTTTAGTTCTGAAGTGGAAATTCCGAGCCGTTTTAACAGTGATTTTACGAGCGATCCACATTCACATCATATAGACACCACTTTGATTTTGTGATTGCCACGTAACTCTGGACTTTTGTGTTCTTTCCTTTTAATTAACACTCCGTTAAAAGCCGTGGAGCGTTTATTCAAGTTTGTCATTTTAAATTAGAGGAAATCGAGGGCTAATTCATTTTGGGATGGGCCACTAAGAATTCAAGGAAACTGTCCCGTCTGGAGTTAATTTTAAGCCCTGTTTGCCTCGCTTTCTAAGCCAAACTGAAAAACTTCTGTGGTAATTCATGTAATGCGTTCCTCCCAACACGATGTGGCGATATTCTCGAGAAACAACGGGGTAATAGTAAAGCTGAATGAAATTCATCTCAGGTGGATTACGGAGATCGCTCGTGAAACAACGGGATAATCGTAAAGCTGAATGAAATTCATCTCAGGTGGATTACGGAGATCGCTCGACCATTCAAGGGCTGAAATCCTTACCATAGTTGCTTCGTATTTGAAGTCGCTCTGGTTTTGTTCTAGGTCCTGGACATCTGTAATAAGTTCTCGGTTTTCTCCACTACTCGATGGAAGGACGTGTCACATCAGCAAAGCATAAACTTTCGACACTAAGTTGGCTCTAATTCCGCCCGTCGATTTTGAATTAGATTTTAAAATCTCTCTGAGATCTTTTTCTTCGAGTTTCTGGATGTCATCTAATGACGAAATTTCCATATCGTTGTATTAAAGAACCATTTTGAAGAGAGAAATCGCATTGAAAAGTGCATAAGAACGTGAAATGTCAGCAGATCAGCTGTTTGAAAGAACCTTCGGGTCAGCCCCAGCCTCGTTATCGTGTGTGCGCGGTTACTAATCCAACATGGCGCCGGGAACTGTAGTAGGCAGAGGGGCATTTTGTTGCGCATGCGCCAAGAAAATTTGTTCGGCGCGTTCGGCGCCATTTTGATATTTTCAGCGCGCTTTTGCGGGTTTTCAACTGAGCGATCGACACCTTTCTATGATATTTTTTTGAGAGCGATGGAAGAGTATGACAAGTTTACCACCATTTCTAACTCTGTGGATACTTGTGGAGTTTTCTGGCTCTTCGGATGAGGATATTTTAATGATCAAAGTGCAAACAAAACGCGAAAAAAGGTCGAAAACTCGAAGTTTGAGATTTGATTTGCTGACGATCATGATGTGCACATGAGGCTACAAACCTTGAAGGTTAGTGTTAAGATGTTGATGTCTCACTTCTATGAATCACGAAGTGATGTGTGGAGGCGATCGTGAGATATTCGTTACGATAATAGAAGGTAGTTTACAATTTGATCTTATTTTACTTCAACTTTGAAATAAAATTACGTTAAGTTCGAGGTGGCCCCCAAGCTTCAAATCATTTCAAATAACATCTTTTCTTCTTTCTCTTTGTTGTCCCATTGGACACAAGGCTTAAAAAAATGTTCCAGCTTCAGGATTGAGTTGCTCTTTCTACAACCTTCGGCGAATTCGTTTTTGGGAGGTTGAGGTGGATTTTCTAAGTCATGGCTCACAACTGTCTTTGGCCATTTTGCTCTCCAAGTCTGTTGTACTTGGTACGTAGGCATGTTTCTTAACAACGTTTATAGTCTTGCCTCGATCATCTGCGGTTTTATCTAATTTTGTTGCTGTGTTTTGGTGAGAATTTTTCTGATTGCCCTTTTAGACTTGAAGGGCTAACTAGAGGATAAACTTCTGTAGAACTTGTTTTATCACATGGCCCCCAAATCCCTCACCACTGTCAGTTCATTGTTTATTTATTTAGCTTTCGGTCTAACCAGTTCATTTACCTAAAAAAAATGCGTGGGCTTTGTCTCATGAGTTTAAACTGGTGCCGTTTTCTTCTTGTTCATGTGTTATTCGAAACGGATGGCGTCAGCTTCATTCTATCTTGTTTATTTCAGTAGAATACTTCTGCCATACGAAATGAATTTGAGTCGAAGTGTACTATAAAACTCGCAGATTAAAATTATCTAACTTTCTCTGGTTCTTAAAACATGAGGTGAGCGATACAACAAATGAATAATTACTCAAGGGGCTGGAACTCCTTGTTTCTTTAGAATGTGAACTACAGTATTTCTGTCATATTTGAAAACGAATTTCGGGTTAAAATGTCTTCAAACCAGTTTTACTTGTATTTCTCTTTGCCAGAAAAGTCTTGATCCTTCAATTTTTATTTCTTAATTGAGACTGATGATTGGAATTAACTGTTGTGTTCTCTGCTGTTTAGGGAGATGTGAAGTGACCCCACTACATATGGTCATTACAACTCCATAGCGGATTAAATGTGACTTTCTGAAATGGGTGATACCGCTGGATTTTTGACCTCGAAGGCTCGGTTTATTCCTTTGGGCATTGCTTTCGGTGGCTGCCGAAAACGTGTCGGTTTTATTCGTTTCGAAAAAGGTGAGATATTTTGGAAGAAGACCAAAGGAACTGCGGAAGGTACTTCAAAAGACTTGGACAATAGTGTAATTAAGCTACCTTGCGCGAACAGACTTGTGATCTTGTATCCTTTTGTTTACATTGTCTTGAGATGAATGAACTCGAGATCGATTAACTGCAATCATTTGAATGGATTTAGTTTCTATTCACGGTGCATTTTTAGCCTTAATATGTTTTTAGGATTAAAGAGCGTCGCAAAAGATTTAAAAATGGATCTTGAACGAGTTTTTGTAATCACTGCGAAGAGCAAAAGCGAAAATAGTTTATCATTTCGAGCGCCGATCGTTTTGTTTTGATCCGAATCAAGCAGATTCCCGGGAGAGTTTATTTCATCTGTGAACAAAAGAAAAATATCTCACCTACATCAAAGAAGTTGCGCTCTTCACGATCTTCGGAAGCATGCCGGCATGTCGGCAAACTCATCGGAATGAATAAGTAATGAGAAAGAACAATAGCCTGAATATATGACATGACAGGACGGAAAAACGCGTGGACTGTAAGTACCTCCCGTTGTCCCATACAAAGCCTTAGAAAACTTTTCTAAGGCTTTGTATGGAACAACGGGAGGTACTTACAGTGCATGCATTATCCGTCCTGTCATGTACTTAACAACCTCAATTTTTGAGGTACACATTTAATCCGCTATGGAGTTGTAATGTGGTACTATTGACAGAAAGGATAGGTGTGACATTTGCTGTGGCAAGCTGGCATTAAAGAGAATGTCATTAGTACTAGAAGCTTACTACTGGTATAAATTATCAATCTTTTGTTCTCTCCACACAACTTGCCTCAACTAGCTTATGCTATATGCAACTTGTGTCTATACCTTTTGTGCAACTATAAAATTACAAATAAAGTTTTTTGAAAGTTTTTTCCAAATTTCATGGGAAAAGAATATGAGGAGTGATCAGGTGAAATATTGTCCTGTTCCTTAAGAGTAATTGAGCTTCCATTCAGAGCTATAAAATTTCTTAAGCGACTGATTTATGATTTTCTGCCTTAAAATTAGCACAGCAAAACCCCTGGCTTGAAAACTATTAATTTCTGCAAATAGGCATCCAAGCTGATGCCCATTACTGCAGAATATGCAATGTAAAAGTCCCCTTTTGACTTAAGTCTCATTTCTCTAAAATCTGATAGATGTAAAGCATCCATTTTCATAAAGAGATCAACAAACCTCTTCACATTAGTTTAATCTGACCTCACTAAGTCTTATTCCTGAAATGAAATAGAATCAGACCGTCAAATTGTCACACAACTCTTGTAATTTAATAGGTTGGAGAATAAGGTTGCAAAGAGTGTATATGATTTTTATGTGAAGTTGAAATGATAAATGATAGTGATTTTCATTGGGTAATAATTGATTTATTTAACTATTCATCTTACAACTGGAAGCCCAAAGTAGTACTTGTTTTCTTTCACAATTTCCCCACATCATCGATCATATCTGATGATATTTCCGAGACTAATGATTGAAAGGACTTTATCTTACTCTGATAAAATCCATAATTATTCCTCCATTTCTAACCAGATGGAGCTACCATATCTCTAGCACTAGCATTGTCTTACTTTTCTTTACTTGACATTGACCTTTTTTATTTTGGTAATCGGCCCTGCCGGTTGTGATACATGTCAAAAAAAAACTTTTGAAACAAAACATAAACCTCTGTAAACTTTACATTTTTGCCAAAATTGGAGGTAAACAGTTGAAGCTCTAAAAAACGCTTACAGAAAGGCGAGTACTTCAAATGATCACCGATAACTTGAGATAGCAATGACACGATAAAAGTATACCATTCAATTCTTTTGTACTCTTCGACAGGCTACTTGCTCCTTCAAAAATAACATCATCTTCATCGATCACCCAGACAATCACGAGACAAGACTCGAACAATCTTTTGCATTCTGAAAATAACTTCCTTCCACACATCACACAATAATTTTTAGGATTTGCCGCTTCCATCTACGTTACTGAAGAAAAAATGAGAAGAAAGGTTGTCTCAAATACTCGAACCATTGTTTTTCCCGACGTATTTTACTGCTTCTTTTCTTTCGTGATTCTCGAGATGGAAACCGACGCAGGCGCATACCAGCGGTTTCTCGGATCAAGCTAAAATTTACTGGACATGCGCAACAAAATGCCCCTCTGCTGTAGAAAGGTCTATTTCCACGCGCTCGCTGTAATGGGTCTCAGGCGGAACTTCATTTAATTCAAGGTTTTTCGGTGTGAAACCCCGAACTCTCAGGATTGCCGGAGCTCGACAGATCACCGTCTTCCTCGAGATCTAGAGCTTCATGCGTTAACAACTGAACAAGCGAGTGGAAGGAATTTTTAATATTGAGTGCACGCCACAAATCTATCCGGCGCTTGTTGACAACGAAATGACTTGAACTTCTCGTTAAGACCAATAAGTCCACTTCTACAACTTCCTATTTACGCAAGGTGAGGACAAAGAAATTATTTAGAATACAGTGTTGTTTTTATCTCATTTTCTGAACGTTTATGCTCATTACAAAGTCAAACTTTGTCTCGTGTATATTGACGGTCAAACAATCGTCCGGATACTCGACGGAGCAGAAGAATGAATAATTTCTTAATTCGTTTTTCCGCACGTAGTCTTGTGGTTAAGTCTTAGCAACTTCGATCTCTCTTGCAAAAACACTGTGTTAGTGCTTGACCGATGTAAGATGTTTTGACTTTCCTAACATCCTCATTTAATGTTCAATTCCCCTGCAGGGCTTGACGTCTAGGCGAAGGTAGCCCGCACGTTTTCTGATCTACTCGAGTAGAAGGCATATTTTACCGCTGGAAAATGGTTCTCGCATTTCGTCGCCGGAGTGGTTTTCTCGCCGTCTTTATTCTTGCCGGAATTTCTGCGATTGAATCTCAACAATCTGGAGGTAGGTTTGTGTGGTAAACCTTATGTACATCTCTAGATTGTGTTTCTTTTGAACGTTTTATGAATGCGTTTTATCATCATAGAATTCAGACACTGAGACAGGTCATGCCGCTTAAGATTCTCAATGAAATGTTTGATCGATGAGTAACGCGCCAAAGCAGAATTTTAATGTTATAAACGATGTACCCGTTTTAAGTCGAGTGAGACTCCACTGATAGTCAAAAATGTTCGAATCTTTCCAAAGAAAAGTGTTATAATTTTATGCGCAAATTTTTGGTTCGCTTTTAAACCTTATCGGCTCTTTGTTGCGTCTCAAATTTTGTTATCGTACACCGGTAATTATAGCCAAGTACTTGGCAGAAATAATATTTATTGAATAAACTTAGACATATGTTTCCCAGCGTGATTCTGACAGTCATTCAACAGCGGGATCCTTAGAAGCAACTATCGAAAATGATTCCGATTACCCAATTTATTTATTTACACGGGTTAATGAAATATCCCTATTGAAAAGCAATTTAATTTAAAAGTTTTAAAGAACGGCATGGTGGAAATTTAAGTTATTGTGCTTTTTATTATCCTAAACTCTTGATTTTTTGCAACAATACTTTTTCGTGAACATTCGATCAACAATGGGTTCGTTTGCAAAGTAGTACGTGAAATTTCAATGGCTTTGTTTAATATTGGTTTACAATACAAACGGGTTGTTGTTGAATTTTTACACTATGACGTAGAGTTACCGGAAAGTTCGAAAACAGGTTAATTTGGAGGTACTGTCAGAATCCGAGGCTTCTTGGTACAAGTTGCAACTGAAAGAGCACGTACACATTATATTTTCACAACATGACCTCTAATTAAAACGCAGAAAAAGATACAAATAGCACACAAGCCGGAATTTCGCGGAAGTCATAATACATTTTTTGCTTCGATTTCAGCTCAATTTCCTAATTCATTGCGATATTAGCAAACTTTTATATCATTCCGTCGCCGTTTCGTTCTAATCGTTTCGGCTAATTCGCGGTAGTGGCGAAAACAAAAAATTACAGGGATGCGATATTCAACGATCGATTGGTCGAGTGAAAAGCTTAGTTAGTCGTTCAATAATGGTAAATTTGCACTGTATTTTTTTTTATTTGAACAAAAAGTTAGCTCTCGTCCCATGTGACGTTTCAAATAAAGCTTTAGACCAGATCTTGTGGACGCCAGCAATCGAAGTTATCAAAAACTTTTTCAGCTGGATTAGTTTTAGGAGGAAAATTTGCATATCTTCATCGAGCCCACTCTAAAATGATGCATGGTCATGATTTGCCTCTAGCTACAGAGAAGAACCACTCAACTTGCGGTCACTTTTATCTCGTGTTGTTCCATTAAGGTGGTTGAATCTTTATTCACAATAAATGATACAAGATCACAGCCTGCAACAAACGTACAAGGTATATTAATGTGTAAATAAATACTAAGAAAAGCCCTTTTATGAAAGCTCTCTTAAATCGGCCATGTCCAACGTAAGTAGGAAAGTAATTATGGCCACCGTCACGTAATCTCCTTTTCTTTGCGGGGAAGAGCTGAAGTTCATGGAGGCTTAGATAGGGATCTTGGTGATCTTCTCCCGCAGTGGTAGTCGTCCCTTTCATGTTTTACTTTTTATTTCCTTTCAAAAATTGAAGAATAACAAGTAAACGGACTGATTAAAAAATTGGTGTCGGTCCCTGTCTGTGAAGTAACAGAAGTGAAATGTTTATCTCAGCTTGTCTACTTACTACATTGAGCGAACTCACAGCGAAATTGGCCACTCAGGAACGTCATCATGCATTAGTGGAGGATCAGCGCGCAGGTGCGTGTGCGTCCTCATCCATCCCCACTCCCCCCCCCCTCTCCTCACCCCCCCCCCGCCAAAAATTGTAGTCAATGTAGTCAACAGGGCTCATGCCCAGTCACAATTGTTCTTTCTAAGAGTAATCTTGTCAAAGTGGGTAATATGTCCCGCATGTCATTGAATTTGGTTATTTTTAAAATGGTCTGGGTCGACATTGATACACTTAATGTTGTTAATTTTATGAACACAAAAAAAGCACAAATTAAACGGCAAAACATCGATGGCTGAAAAAACTCGTGCGACACCGGTTGACGTGTGTTCACTTCTAGTCTCCCTAAGAATTGTGTGGAATTAAAGTAATATCAAAAGTACGAGTTAACTTTAATTTACTGCTTAATGCCCGTCATTTTTTTACTAGTTCTATGTAAGGTAACACCGCTTGTTTCTTCCTTTTTTTGCGTCAGTATGACGCCACGTTAATTCCAGTTTTTGTCAGAACATAATTTATCGCGTTGATGACGCGTAGACTCGGCCAAGATTGAACACTGGCAATGACACAAACCTTTATGGTTACCGCTACAGATTAAATGCCGATTATTTTTTTTCTGAGAATTTATTCGCTGGTAAGCACAGAAGAAATAAGTGTTACTAAAATTCTTACTTTCGCATAACAAATACTATACGCAGTACAATTTTTTCTCCAGACTTCAGAGATATTTTTTATAATATTTTGTGCAGCAACTTTCATCTTTGAAAATAAAACTGAACGTTGTGGTGTAAACATTTTCTAATATGGAGCCTTTTATTCCTTTTGTCTAAACGTTCTAGATTACTAGCTGTGAAAAAACAACTTACTCAAATTGACTTCTGCAAAAACCTGTTTTTTGAAAACCGGGAGCTCGCAGGGTGAAGGAAAATGCATGATTTTCCTGGCTCCTCATCCACTATAATTTTTATTTTAAACGGGATTCGTCATGACTTGCGCACGATCATCAAGAATCGAGAAAAAAGTGACACGAACGGGCCGTTTGCGGGCTTTGCTGTTGAGTTTTATACTATCTGTGACCAAAATCCCTGTGGTCGTCGACTTATGCCGCCACACGCTCTGCTTCTCGTCAATTACGATGGGAAACAACACACTTAGATGACGCCTAGTTGGCGAACACGTAGTGTGACATAGCCCCTTTAACTAACAATTCACGTCAAAAATGGAGGTGCCCCTAATATTTCAGTGATAAGAAGTATATAGGGCTAAAGTCAGTCTTTTCTCTTCCTTTGCAGTTGCGCCTGATTTGAGGCAATCGTCTCCTCCAAGGGTCGTAAAACCAGTAGGAGAAGAGGAAGTGAAACTGACGTGCTATGTGAAATACGCTCAAAACTACACTTGGTATAAGAATCATAAAAAGATTCATCAGCCGGCTGATCGATATGTTGTGAAAACTCCGCGGTATTTGCGAATAACGGACGTTCTTAAATCGGACAGTGGAACGTTTGTTTGCATTGCTTCCAACAAATATGGAACAGTAAATTGCACAATAAGGCTGATTGTGGAAGGTAAGAGCTTGGAGGAATTGAGTGCAAACTGAAAATTTTCCCTTTATTGATGGGAGAAAGGAGTGGGAGAGAGAAAGAGAGAGTTAGTTGTGAGTAGGGAAAATCGTGTTATTTGAAAATTTATTCCGACTGTGTAAGTTGAAAAATTAGGGAACCAAAGGGTATAAAAAGCAAATCAATGTCTGAATAGCGCATATGTTAAATATTGTTTGTGGCAGTGGAGGTTTTTTTTGATAGAGGATAGATATAATGTATTCCACATGATTTTTCTTTGCTCAGATCCAACGGTTTCGCCTACAAATGGAGGTACAGTTAATTGATATGTTATCAAACTTAATAGCTCATAATTGTCTCATAGAAATTTTTGTATGTGTGATTAACCCTATTTTTTACCTTGCTCAAGGCGTCCAGTTGGTAAATCGGCGTGAAATAGTCAACGACGCGAATGGAGGTCGGGTTAGCGGAGTGAAAAAGCGTGGGAGGCTTGGGTCGGGTCACATTGAAAAAGCGCGGGAGGTTTGAGTTGGGTCACACCGAAAATGTGCGGGAGGCTTGAGTCGGGCACATGAAAAAGCGCGGGAGGTTTGAGTTGGGTCACACTGAAAAAGCGCGGGAGGCTCGGGTCGGGTCGCACAGGGAGGCGCGCGTCAATTTCCTTTACTAACTCCTTTGTACTCTGTTGGTGACGACTGATCCCCTCACCGTTCTCTTGGAAAACCATGTGATCCCCCCAAAATCCTCCAAACCCCCCTTTTCCCCTCCCCCCCCCCCCCATCCCGTTAGGCGAGAAATAATAACTGCTCGCCCTGCTTCTATTTTACTTATTTTTATTTGTCACTTTTGACAGCCGTGAAGCCCCACTTTCTGTATCCAGACAAAATGGCGAAGGCCACGGCAAAATTAGAATATACGGAGGGAGACAAATTCCAACTACACTGTGACGCCAAAGGAACACCAACACCGACTGTCACGTGGTACAGGGGTAAAGAAATATATCGTGGTTCTAGATCTGACGAAACGATAACACCAGGGCGTTATCACTATATTATATATTTCAACGGGGTGGATGTCAAAGACGCAGGAAATTACACGTGTGTTGTGAAAAACTCATATGGTACTTTGACTCATTCATACGTCTTTGACGTGAAGGGTAAGTGACAAAGACGGCGACGATTTGTAATAGAGGTTCGCGCTAACGATCTGTCACAACCTCTCGTAATCTCTAATTTCCTACGTAGGATCTGTGAAAATAGGCTCGGTAGTGGTAACCAATTACCAATGTAATGTTGGACGCAATCGATTATTGAGTTGCGTTCGCTTTTTTGGATAGGTCGATTTAGTCACCCACTTATATGTGTCAAATTGGCTTTGTTCCACACCGTAACTACCAACAATCAGGACGCGTGAGCGCGAAGGCGCGTGGGCGCGTGGTGCATGTTTTTCTGGTCCAAGGATCGAACAAATTACAGTCACCCTGTATTAAGCGGTTGGTTGTCGTAGACCCGAATTTGTTTCCCCTTGATCACTGTAATTTTTACGTCTTTAAGTGGTCACCTCTCTTCAGCGGTCGTGGTTACCTTAGTGGATCAATATCAGTAGCTGGGAACAGACCCTTATATAAAACTACCGTACAATTTTAACAAAACACCCCCCTATATAACTCGCCTTAAGCGGTCGTGGTCACCTTAGAGTAAGTCACAACGGCCTGCTTCTATTATCCTCCAGCTGTGTTGAACGGTCACTAAAGCGGAACTACTCAAATAAAACTAAGAATATTATTACAACTAAAATTTAATTACTTTTCTCCCGAAATCAATTTTTAATATCTTTGAGCCGGTTTTTGTACATTAAGAGTTTAGTTATGGCATATAACGGCGTTTTTTATAGTGTTCCTTTTCTGTGGAACCTGTATTAAAGTGGTCAACCAGTACCAAGCAGTTACCATTCCCCGTGGGTGACTGCTTAATGGAGGTTTTACTGTATATGCCAGGAATGGGTTTTAACGGTCCGAGCTTTTGACCAGTTTCTTGGATTCATGCCTACGCATGCGCTAGTCGTAATTTAGCCCCCCTTACCTGATTTAACTTTATGCTCAGGAATGCGGTTTAACATGCGGTATCCGCGATTGCCGTGAGATGTTCACATCTATGCTAGTACCCATTTCATTGGTCGACGATTCAATTGATATGATAGAAATAGCCGAGTCTACTTCGGTGGGATATGCTTTAACCTGTAAAACGATTTTCCTTACCATAGGCCGTCATAAAAATGAAACATTGCATGACAAGAAAGTCTCTACCGGATTGTGTTTTGACCTTTATCTGGCATTTACTCTGTTTTGTCTTTTTTCATAGAGAAAATTCGAAGTTTTCCTCAGATCTTATATATTTGGGAACAGAAAAAACCTGAATATGCTGGAACCGATTTGCAGATGCACGCCATTGTCCTTTCCAAGGATGAGAATACGAAATTCTTTTGGTATTTCAGCAAAAGCTTTGTTCCAGATGAAACCAATCTAGGCACTTTAATCAACCAAACTTTGTCTGAAAGTCGTCTGGAGACACTGCCTAGTAGCGGTGTATCGTGGCTTAAATGGAAGGTAGTCCTGAATTTGAAAAATCTTTCTGTGGCTGATTCGGGTTCATATTGGTGCCAAGCTGAAAATATCGTTGGAACTGTTCAACGTCAGACCCCGCTTAATGTGACTACAAGGCCCATTACACCATCTCCTTCAGGTAGGAAGTGATTGAGTAAGCATGCTGAGGCAAATGGATTATGTTACTTCAGAAACCCACTCCAGACTATCTGTTAGCCCTTTTCACTCCTAAAATCTCATTAGTGATTCTCCCTACTGTCTGACATACAGTTCCTATTCTCATCACTTTTCTTCTTGGTACTGTATTGATATTGAGAGGAGAAATTCTGTCTTGCTTACTCATGGAAGGTAAAGGGTTAAAAAGGGTTTGGGAGCGGCAAGGGAGATATAGAAGACAAAGAACCAATATTCAGTGGGCGATATGGTGGTACGTGCTCTGGTTCGCGGGCTCGATACCCGGCCCGTTGTTCGCAGGCAAGGTACTTTACTCTCACAGTACCTCTCCCACCCAGGGGTAGAGATGGATGCAGGCTTCCTCTCGCCGGGGGAGAATTTGGATCAATTTTTGCCGGGTTTGTCCTTTGTTCGATATAATGTGAGGGCTGCCAGGTATTTGCGAATAACGGATGTTGTTAAATCAGACAGTGGAAACTTTTCTTGCGTGGCTTCCAATAGTTATGGAACAGCAAATTGCACAGTGAGGTTGATTGTTGAAGGTTACTTCAACCCAATGCGGTTGAGGTTTCTGGAAGAATTCAATGTAAATGTTATCTAATCATTGACGAGGTTATGTAAAGGAGGTTCTTGTTCCACAAAACATAGTTTTTATCTCTTTCACCTTGTAGTCATTTGACCGCATTTTAAGATTCCAAGGACCAACTTAAAGGGTAACTGACGCCTAACAGGTCACTTTTTCGGAATACTGTTTAAATGCCTCGGCTAACACTTTGAAACAGATACAAGGTGCTTCGAATGCCTCTTTGTGCCTTTTTTCGCCGGGAAAACTGTCCTAAATGTAGCTTCGTGAGTCATCCACCATAAACGCTTCGATTTTGTGAATGTGACCTTCACATCACACGTGTGTACGTTAAGCAAAGTAAATATGGCGGATAGTACTTCGAGTGAAAGCAGTTCTATTTCGGGGTCTGATTATTCGGATTTTGAGGCTTCGATGGAAGGCGAACATAATGAAAGGGTTTATGAATCTGTTGGTGAAATCAGACCCTGGCAATTTGAACCGCCAGGACGAACGTAGCCTAAAATAGAGCCCAAGAGTCAAAGGAGGGTCCATAGCCCGTGCGCCGCGGCCGCCTCAATCAAGAAAGCGAGAATGGTGAGTGCATTTACGATTATAAATGAAGTATCTCAAAATCAGTCCCCTATTAATATAGGAGCGATCAAGTAAAGAAAACTAAATGTGCAGACTCCTGAATACCGTGGGAGCGAAGTGTTTTAACGCAACACGCACGCACCTTCCGAAGCCAAGGTTTCACTGGCTGAAAGTATAAACATACACGCTTGTGGAGGTGAATTGGATGGATTATACTCGTTCACACGCGATTGAATCGGTTTTAAGTATTCCTGTGTTGAAGTTGACGAACGATTGAAGATTTCTCGGCTTTTACTTTAAAACACGATGCAGCAAAAAATAGCATTCGTACATGTAGAATTGTAAATAAAGTAAAGTAGCCTAAAGTTTGAATTATCTCTCACGTTTGTGACATTTATAGAGCTGATAACTGTTCCTTTTGGTGAAAGCAATCACACAAGTTGTGGTCTCTATTTTTTCTATTCGACATCGTGAAAAAAATTGCTACTTTACTGATTTTTTTTATTACAAGGTGTCAGTGTGGAAACTGCCAATCAATGTGGAGGGAGGAAGAAAACATCTTTTGCCAAGAAGTGGATGTGGTCAAAAATAAAAATTTTGAGGATGTTACAGTGGACAGTTGCAGGCAGAAGCCAGATGTATTGTCCAGCATCCAGGGTTTCAGGAAACTGGTGAAGGCTGACTCCCTCTGCATTTGTTTTGTTTTCTTTGTTTTAGATTATGTTGTTTTCCGTCCTTATTGTAAATATCAACGCGGCTTAGAGTTGTACAGTTTTGGATAACTTGAGCGTGAATATATACATATATACATATATATATATATATATATATATATATATATATATATTTTTTTTTTTTTTTTTTTTAGTTCAGGTCGTAATTTGACGAGTAGCACGAGTTTGTCGCGGACTCGGTCCCTTTTTTTTTTACCAAAGCACTGCGTTTTAAACGGTGGGTACAAGGTAGTCCCGTGACTTGTGCTTTAATGGTTTCCTCTCTCAGGCTGTCAGCTTGTTTTATTTACGATAAATGAGCGCAAGTAATTTACTGTTCACTCAGCTGACATTGGTACATTTTTGAAACGAGTAACCTTTCGGACAGGATTGATTTCATCATGTTTCCGGTCGCAAATGAGAACCAACGCTTGAGTGTGGCGCTCATAACAAGGCGATTCTTGTAACATCCGTTTACAGCATGTTTCTGTTATTATACACTTCCATTGGAAGTTAATTAAACTTAGGCACACGAAGGTGTTATATATGCTGCTCAATGTTAGTTGTAATCATTCCTGGAGAACTCTCAGTTAGAGACGAAACGCATCGAAAGAAATAAACAAAAAGTTACCACAGTAGGAAGTCTTCCTTTGTGCTGCTCATTAGTCTCCATTAAAAAAAATATTTAAAAAAGGATGGATCTTGTTCATTTCCGGACCGTGGAAGGAGAGTTTCGTTCACGAAACCAGATAACGACCTCCCCTAATACGTGACAATACTTTGCGTTTAGTCACGCTAACTCGTGAACCGATGGGCCTGAGGTCACAGTGATATACACCAGACAAAGTCTAAAGACAAATACTTTTCGGCTTGGAATTAAAAAGCATTTTTTTGAGTATAAGAATCGATAGTGGTTAAGAGGAAAAATTGTGGGAACATATATATTTTTACAGCTGTTTGGAATGGCGTGCAAATTACCCGTGGCTCTGAATACAGACATGCGATCCGTCGCGTTTCAATTATTCAAACTTCGTTATGTTATTTCTCACTTCGTATTTCGTAGTCTCTAAATGGTGACCTATATCAGAATCGAAAAAATCTTATTTTCTTTCCGCTCGTAAATTTCGGCAGCAACTGAACAGCCGGGACGAATTTGTTACTTTCAGGTCATGACATAACACTTTTCACTGCCTTACACGTGTGACGTATCACATCACGTGACCTGAATCGAACCGTTTCCAAAATGGCGGTCGATTAAGCGTCAAAAAAAAAATGCAGGAAATTTGATTTTGCACAATATATCGTTAATTTGCCCATTTTGGATTCTTTAACCTAAGAGGAATGTATTGGAACAAAAAAAAGAGGAAAAAAAATTTGGCCTCAGTTACCCTTTAACCTTTCAAAAGTTATCTTGAAATGTGCGGAAATTCGACTTTTAGACTCCGCCATTTTTAAACTTCTCCCCCACAATCGAAAAGGTTCCGTTGGCGGACAGATATGGTCAGCAGCTTGATTGACTGTTTGAATGACAACTAATCTAAAATGGAATGGAGACGCCTTAATCTTGACGCGGTCAAACAAATCAAATACTAGGAATGGCCAAGTTTCATACAGACGATGTTGATATACTTAATCCTTGGAGATAAACATTTTCATTTCATTTACAGTACACTATCGACTGAGCTTTGAAAATTGATCTTCTCTTGCAA